>NW_026863807.1:0-15351 GCF_026571515.1 Ruditapes philippinarum | reverse complement strand
GTATGATTACGTCACATGTCTAAATATAGAACGTCAAACAGTGATTTTATAGCATAATAACACACACTTTCGGTTTCTTCTATGTTCAATAGGGAAAAATGCGGGTCGTGTTAGAATTTCACATTAAACACATAGAATTCTCTTCCATTAAATTTTTTTATCTTCAAAATTTAACTTGAGCATCCTAAACTGAGAAGTTCAGTAAGTAAATTAAACAAATAACTGACTTGATATAGAATTCACTGTCAATTAATATTGAATTCACAGTCAATTTAAATTTAATCAAGTTCTATATGGATATTAGTGCTTCAATAATCATAAGTACCTTTGTGTAATTGTTGTACAAGGTGTCTGAAGGAAGATCAACTGTAGAGCTTTCTTCCTGACTGCTGGCATCTGTGCTCTCTGGATTAACCTTAAATAAGTTATAACACATGTAGAAATGGGAACTATTGAAATATTTTAAACAAATTGGAAAATAGAACCGTGTCCAAAGGACACGGATGCCCCCACTGACAAGATAACATATGGTATATAGTGAAAAAAAGGGCCAAAATTCTATTAAATTTGGTCGCAGGCAAAATTCCTTCCTTTACTACCATCTACACATTAAGGTTGTTCATCCCTGGAAGTTTAAGCAAAATCTGCCATCCGGTTTAAGAGTTGCATTCACAAGATTTCGGGATGTACGGACGGACAGACGGACAAGTGCAACGCTATATGCCCCCCACTTTGTGGGGACATAAAAATCACACCATATTACATTTAACAATTAATGCTGTGATGAGAACTTGGGGAAAGTGCAAAATATACTTAAAGATAATGGTATCATGATCCATTTAACCATATGCTACTTAATATTATTAATATATTATAAATGCTATAAAATAAATATATTAATTTGAATAACAATTTTGCGGGCACCTATATTTCTTAGAGTAAAGCCACAATAGTTAAAGCTTTATTACCTTTACAACATCCACATCTTCATTTCCCGGAGTTGATTGACTGGCAACTGCATGGGTACTGGCAACTGCTTGGTTCTAAAATATTATTTTCAAATTCTAATATTATGATAAAAAAATTATTTAATATCACTAGCTGTGTGGGTTCGAACAACATACAAGTATACAACTGACCTATTTTTCAGTTCTTTTTAGTCCCCATTAGGGAAACATACCTTAAAAAGTATGTTTATTAACTCTGCTCAGCATTACAAAAAATAACTTAAGATTGCTATTGATCAGGAAAGTGTACTGACAGTAGCATACAGTCTAGAATGGATTACTGTGTCCTGCTATTACCTCTAGGGCTGGTACTTAAAAAATAAAATTTGAGTATGAATTATGCGATGTTTACCTAAATTCCAAAGGCAAAATTTACTTCCAATGTTTTGAAATACTTTTGTATAGGTTGCTCAATTATACATTATTATACTCATGTGAAGAATAAAAAACAAAACCTAGTTTATATTTGCATAATTTTATATGTTTAATGTTTAGAATGGTTTAAAGAAAAATAAACATGCTTTTAGAACTAATGTTTAAGTTTTAAAGGTTGTCTTGATAACAAAAGATTTGTGGTTCAATTTGTGAATCGTAAGTGCTGAATCGTGGATCAGATCGTCACTTATCCGACGATCCACACCCCCTAATTACCTCTAAGTTAAGACCACTTAAGTACAATGAAATCGGAATTAAGAAGTTGTAGCTATTCGCTGAATTTGTTTTGGATTAAAACTTTATTCTGGAACTTGTGTGTAAATTAATTGTTATACTGAGTCCTATAAAATATGAGTCTAAGACTTTTAATCTCATTTTGAAATTGTACTTTTATCAGTTAAATTAATGGGATGTGATATTTACCTGATTGCAAGATTGACTTAACCATTGCACATTTCTTTGCAATTCATATATGCAGCCCCAAGCCTGGTTAAGCTGCATCTCCAGCCAGTTCACTTTCCCTTCCAGATGTTGGACTCTGGTTTGATCAATTGACGGACTGGTATGATGTACTGGTTGTGGGGAATTATCTTCAATTATTGCATTATCTGCATTTAATACATTAAATGCAGATGTGAAAACCGAGCTTGTATCATCAGAACTAAAAATAATTAAATGAAACTCAGTAAATCTAGTGTAGACTTTTGTTTTCAAAATGCAACAATGAACAATTCTTTTGACTTGCAACAAAATACAATAAAATTGATGTACTTGGAAAATTATGCTATTTTAAGACTATAATTATGCAATGGACTTTTATCCTGCTACTGTCTGTATCATCAGCTGGATAAAGCCTTGCCGGATTAACTTATCTATCTCCAGTCATTATGTCACATGATGACATCACATGTTTAGCAGCAAAACAAAACTGCATATAGATGCTATTTTATCAGGAAAAAAGAAGAATGAAACCATTCAATTATTCTAAAACATGATAAAAAGCAGGATAAATCAAATACATGGTTGATGTCTGGATGGAGAAGGTTTATCATGTTCGCTGCGAAAGTGCATCTTGGTTCGCTAAAGCTCGCCAAGATACACTTTCTCGCTCACCTGATAAACCTTCTTCATCCCGACATCAACCATGTATTTTGTATTTCCTCTTCTTAAAATATATGGAAAAATCAGGGTATTCTTGGGATCAATCATCATAATAGTGCAATTTGAGCAAGTTTAACATACAATACAATACATTGATTCCACTTACTCTTTATTATATGTTTCTCGATTTTTCTCCGTCTCCACCTCCACCTCAAACATACGCTGGGCCTCTGCAGCCTTCTCCAAATTGATCTGTGCGATAAAAAGTATGATGTAAGCTAATACAATTGCTGTTTTTCATCTTCTTCCTTTAATACTCTCATATTTGAGATTTTCATTATACTCAATAAAAAAACCCTAACAAAGTTCTTGGGGATATCTTCATATTCTTTAGGTCACAATAAGCCCAAAAGAATTGATGATAACGTTTTTATTTATTTTATATCCATGACCATCTATATTTTGCAACTTTTAACATTCCATTATGACAAACCTATAGTATTGTTACATAACTATTTGTTTTAATTAATTATTTGTCTATTTTAACATGGTTGCAAGTTGAAAAGATCAGAATGCCTGAATTTAAATGTCATTATCTCATAGTTCTTTAGAAATAATTCTTCACAAACATATATCATTCAATCAACTCACTTTTGCCTGCTTTTCTGTTACCGGCTTCTTTTTGGGCTCCTTTCCTTTTGAAACTGGTATTCTGAAAAGCAAAAATGAAATTGAAAAAAGTATTCATATACTTCTATCAAATCTTAAGAACATGATTTGATAGCTAAAACTTCAAAATTAAAACAGATTTGAATCTGTTTTGTAAGACAAAATGGGCGATAAGTTGAACATAAAATCAGGAACCCGCGATGTAAGTGTTTTTAAAGTTAACCAAGATCCCCTTGTATACTTGTTTCTTTGAAAGGGCACCACAAAAACTGAATTCTGTAATAAAACTTTTTGTTAAAATTATGTGATTAATCCAAAAATGTTCACCTTAAATATAAAACAAATCGACTAAGAAACCTTTTTAATGTAAACCATTTATTGTCACATTTTCTGCAAATATTTATCTTCATGTATATACATTTTATTACCATCTTTACCAATATGTATGTTAAGTTTTTAAAAGATGCATAATCTTCTATTGTAAAAATAGAAACCAATTAAAACTTACTCTTTCCTTTTGCCACTTTCCTTGTGCAATTCAGGACTTTCCAACTCCTGGATGTTGGTACTAAGTTCTCTTTCCTGGCCATTTATCTCTGGACAAGTCTTAAATAAGAAATATAATCTTTACACAGACATCAAACTTTTAACTGGGCACTTCAGCACATAGTCTGACAAGTCATGGACACTTTAATGTTGTATACAAATAGTGCCTATGTTGTCATAATTTACTTTAGAGAAATACATCTAATTTATATCATTACTATTTTCAAAGGTAAAGTAAAGCATTAAGTAAAGTTAATTAAATTTAACTTATGTAAAATCAAAATACAGAAGTATTCCTTTTAAAAGATTGCTAAATTGCAACATTCATCCACTATCTTTTCTCAGTATGTTTTCCCAAAAAGAGCTAACAAATTCACTGCTCAGATAGCTTGTGTTAAATCTAAATTGAAAGCCAAATAAGTAAATTCAAGTTTAACTTCAAACCTCAGATTAAGACTTACTTCCTCTATTATCTTCATAAATGATGTATGATCATCAATTATTGCTTGCATCCCTTTCTTCATGCTTTCATCTGCAAATAAGAAAATATATATTATGATATTATTCTATTATCCAAAGTATTTGATAGGGGCATGCTACAATTTTATGACAATATCCACACTATTAATATTTCAGATAATTCACAATTAAAATTTAGGTAATATTTAATATTACTTAAAGGATAATGTTATGTAGATCTAATCGAGTTTACTTTTTAAAAATCTGTTACATACATGTATATAGAACATTTACATGGATCTAATTCAACTACAGTTGAAACATATCAAGATTATTTTCACAACTGTTAAGAGCCGATTTGACCTTTTTTACTACTAATAAAGGGACCGATCTGTCCATGTTCCGATCTACCTGCGACGGTAATTTCTTGGGAAAAATCGAGATAAAAGACGCGAAAACGCATGACATTATAGCTAAACATTCCTACGGCAATATAATTTGTAGGCTCTGGTTATTAGGACATAGATAGGGCATTGATCAGTGTTGATAATATATAAATATAAATGATAAGAATAACAGCTTACCGCCAATCGTCCCAATAATTCCTTTCGGAATTCCAAATTTCGAAAACCGCACAGAAACCAAATCGCCAACTTTGTAGTCAGTCAGCTCCTTTCTCGGCTCCACAATATTACTCAAAGACAATACTGTTCCTGTGATTGGAGTGTCGTTTATCCATACAAATAAACCAAAAAGTTTCATTTTTATTTCGTCAGTAGTGAAGATTTAATTTTACAAAATGTGTAGTCGTTGCAGTCGGCTGAATCTTAGCGGAATTTTGAAAATGCGCGGAAATCCGGTACTGTCTGGAAATATTACGTCACTCGGCTGCTGTGATTGGAAGAACTAGTTTCCTCTTCTTGTCATAATTTAAATATTGTCAATATATCAAATCGTAAGTATTACCACAACATTTTGTAAAAATAAAGAGTCATCCCACAGTTTAAATTTACAAATTGAGAATAATAAAATAAATTTTAGAAATTTTCCAGCATCCTCGGAAACGGAAGTTACAGATCATCCGCCATTTTGAAATTCCCAAAAAAAAAAAAAAGAATCAGTAGATTTCTTATAAAAATTGAATAAATGACCACTTATATAATTCTTTATCATTAAATGGTCAATGGTGATCCACCTAACTACAAAGGTAAATATCGTAATTTGAAAATTATTATCGATAGGCCTATAAATAAATAGTCTTTTACAATTTGGGCCGATGCTGGCAGAGATTCACCACCTGGCATTTCGAACACAATTTATTGCTTAGTGTGTGTAGTGCTAAAAAATAAAAACATACGTTTTTGTAACAGGATTATTGTTTAACAATCTTACTATACTATAATGTTTATTTTCCAGTATATAATTACAAATGGACTTTTACTGCTAGCCAAAGGTTCCAGCCGTATTATTGAGTCACGACTCACGTACGTCACGCAATGTTGAGGTGACAAGTATTTGGTGTGTGTCTACTCCCTACTGCTAAATATGGTAAGCATGATATGCAATCGATGTGTTATCAAATTGAGGTGTAATATACATAAATTAATGACCTGAGCAAACTGGATTGCTAAAAGTTTTAAAAAATCTTTCAAGAAATAAATTTTAAATGTTTAAAAGAGTGAAGACAGGTGGTGGATTTCTCCAGAATTCCAGCTGATAAGCCGTTGATTTATCTATCGATTGGGGTTGCTAGAAATAGATCTACATGTGATTATATTTGTTTTATAGGGATTCTTATTTTATTTACATCAAATATTTAAACTGTTAGTGTTAAAAGTACCAAAGTTTATTTGCAGTTTCTTCACAAAGTTATGTATGTTAAATCACAATCGTATATAGATATTTCAATTTTCTTTGAGACTGTTTTAAGAGACTCCATGTCATAATTTTTTGTGGCTAGCCATGCCATTTAAAAAATACTTAATATTTGAGTAATTATTATACATATCTTATGGATGACATGTTTTCCTGACAAATATTATAATTTCGTGCTTTCTTCTTTTTACAGATGAAGGAATATGATCTCCATGCTTGCAAAGCAGGGGAGAAAATATGGAAATGTCCAATTGACACCTGCACAAAAATTCTCACTCGCAAACAAACTTTGCAGACACATATTTCATGTATGCATGGTATAACAGGTAAGTACTTACATCCCATTACAGAATTAATATGATTATAAAAAAGACAAAGCCTAATAGTGAACTCAAAATTAATTAAAACACTAGTAAAATGTTTTAAGTAATATTATTTGTTATATCTATTGATTTATATCTTATATAAAAGGAACATAAAATGATAAATTACATTAAAGTAATAATTTTGAATATAAATAAAATCTTAATTACAAGCAAATACATTCGAATCTTTTTATTTACATTATTTTATTCTGTGAATTCTCATACAAGTCCTTTTTGGGAAACAGACAATGGTATAAAAATTACTGTTCATTTGAAAATTGCACCTTTACTTCCAGCCAAACTTTTCAAAGCATTATAATTTAAAGATAAATGCATAACCATAATGCTTGATTTGCCCTTTATGCTCTTAACCCTGAAGACTTGATAGACTGTGTTATAAACTTAACACTTTGTTATTGCTAGTAAAATTATATTTTTGCATGCAAGTCCATTTTGGATTTTGATTCATAAGCTGCTTTTTTTTCCAGTTGGAAACCCAAGAAAACGTTACAAACTGTATGATGTCGACGACTCAGTACCTGTGCCATATTCTACTTTACATCGCCAAAGGTATATTTCAAATCTGAACAAAATTGTCAAGCTACCATTTGGCATAATTACTTTTCCATAAATTTTGATTCAACTATATTTCCCTGGTTATTTCAAACTTGGACATTCAGCACACTGGTCTCCAGTTATGATTGAAATATCATCAAAACATAAATACATATTCAGATTATGAATTATGACGATAACAATTAATTTTAAGTCTGTATATCTACTCATCTTGTATATAAGATGTTTGCTTAACAGTTTTATTTTTATAGGACATAGTTATTTATATATGAAATCTCTGATACAATATTATAAAGAGTAAAAAGTCAAAGTCCCAACAAAAAATTCAATTAAGTTTTACAGAACTTTTACTGTATAATTATGGTGGAAAAAATGATGATTGAAGTTGTATAATTATTAAGAGTGTAACGGTTTAGCGGTATTCTGATATATTGCCATATGATAAAAAAAATTGTACCACAGTACGATTTCCGGAAAACCAGTATTTTTTAAAATCATTATTTTTAATTAATTGCCTTCTAATTTTGTACAAATTTCACAAGTTTCCCCTTATAATAACATATAATGATTATTGTTACCCCATCTTTACATCAAAACATATACATGACAATTATATATTGCTTATTATATAAATTATTACTCTTCTGCAAAATGGCAATATATTGCAATACGGTTTTTGCCGAATTGTTACACCTTAAAATTTATTATTCATTAATACATACATGTTTATTTGTTAGAAAGGTATTCATGATTTAAAATGAAAAATTCGCTAATATTTCATCTTTTAAAAATGAGAATGTAGATTCTAGATATGATACATGCAAGTATTTAAGTTTGACCAAATAAATTCTGTTTTTAGGAATAAACAGAAAGAAGACAAATGTGAAAATCAAATAACAAATAGTGCCGCTGCAGTGTTGTTCAATGAAAGCGTTTCTGATGATAACAATATGGAGGAAAGTGAGATGGATGAAGTGATGATAGAGTGTCAAGAAGAACAGCTTATGTCAACTGATAGCAGCTCAGAAGAAGAAAATGAACAGTTCTCTTCTTTGAACAATTCTAAAGATGATCCTCCACTTTATGTTCTTCCACCATCAAATGAGATGTATGAAAGTGAACTCACCCAATCAAAGCACTCGCTGTCTTTAGCTGCCTTTTCTACTAGACACAACTTGTCTGATACTGCTTTAAACGATTTGTTGACACTTATACAACTGCATTTGCCACAGAATAATGTTGGTGAAACAACCATTAAAGATTTGAAAGAAAAGTGTGGCTTCAACAAAAATTATATCACTTGTAAACTGTACTGCGACTTGTGTAAAAAGGTGTATTTAGATACCACTGATACATGTCAAACTCCGGGATGTGAGGGATTGAAAAATGATTCAAAAAGTTGTAAATACTTTGTTACTAGTGACTTGAAAGCACAAATGAAAGAAATTCTTGAGCGGAAAGGTATGTGGGAAGCTATTGCACTAACAAAAGTTGCCAGTGCCACTGTCACAATAAATGATATCACTAGTGGATTTGCTTACAAAAAAATGCAAGAAGAAGGACAGTTTCTACACAACACTTCTAATGTTACTCTAAGTATGTTTACCGATGGAATACCTCTCTTCAAAAGTTCTGGAATATCTTTATGGCCTGTCTATCTCTTGATAAATGAAATTCCAGCAAGGGAAAGGTTTTTGAGGAAAAATATGCTGTTGTGGGGTATATGGCAAGGAAATGGAAAGCCAAAAATGAACATGTTCTTCCATCCTCTACTTTTAGACCTGTTAGAACTTTATAATGTAGGTATCCCAATAGTAATTGAATCTAGAACAATGTGCGTGAAAGCCATGGTAGTTGTTTTAACTATGGACCTTCAAGCAAGATCATATGTTACTAATATGACCCAACATAATGGTGAATATGGCTGCTTGTACTGTGAAGAACCTGGTGTTGTGGTTGAAAGTGGTAAAGGTCGTTGTCGATCATATCCTTTCAGGGATTTCCCAGCAAAGCTTAGAGAGGAGGATGAATTGAAAGAATATGCTATGCAAGCCGAAGAAACTGGAAGTCGTATTAAAGGAATTTTTGGAAGAAGTGTCCTTAGCTATTTACCGTATCTATCATTGACAGACAGTGTAGTAATTGATTATATGCATGGTATTTTGCTAGGAATTACAAAGAAGTTACTTCACCTATGGTTTGACTCAGAAAACAAGACCATGCCATTCTTTATTGGAAATAATGCAGTGAAGATAGACAAAATACTCAGGAACATTAAGCCACCATACAGGATTCATAGATTGCCAAGGATTATAACAAATACATTCATGCATTGGAAAGCATCTGAATTAAGAAATTGGCTTCTATTCTATTCACTTCCATGCCTACTTGATTATTTACCAGAGCTTTATTTGAAGCATTTTTGCTGTCTGGTTGAAGCAACTTTCATTTTACTAGGTCAGGGTATTACTTCATCAGATTTAGAAAAGGCTGAAAGATTATACAAGTTTTTTGTACAACAAGCTAGTACTTTGTATGGTAATAATGTGCTGAGTCTTAATATGCACAACCTGACACATATAGTTGATTGTGTAAGGAAATGGGGTCCACTTTGGGCTTGGTCTTGTTTTGCATATGAATCCTTTAATGGCGAAATTAAAAAAGGTGTACACGGCACTGGAAATGTTTGTCGACAAATTTTTTGGGCATTTCAGGCTCAAAAACGTATCTTTCATACAATGCAAAATTTTGATTTTACAAAAGAAGGGAAATTTAAAGAATTTATGGAAGATATGCTAGACAGCAATGATAAGAAAGTTGGTCATGATGCTTACCAATGCAAAGTAGTTAAAATTACTGATGTCAAAGAAAACTTTGAACAACAAATTCATTTAAAACTTAAAGATTTAATTGATTTTGATAATGATCTAGATTTTTCTTATGTGTCTAAAATTGTTCGAAATGGATTTTTCATGTACTGTCTGACCAAGTCTAAGACTAAGAAACAAAATTCTTATACAATAGCATTAGAAAAAAAGACCCCATTAGGTGAAATTGCCATTGAAGTTCAGAGATACCTTTTTCATAGAAAAACAGGCAGGGTTTTTGCTGTTGGGAAAATGGTAACTGAGGGGGGACTTGTTTTAGGGACATGTGTTCCTCATCTACAAGTGATGAATGTCAAAAATGAGGTCAGTGTGGTCAGAGCATGTGACCTTAAAGAACCATTATTTGTTATTAAGACAGATAACCGAGTGTATGGAGCTCTGTTCCCTAATCATTTTGAAAGGGACTAAATTTCTAAAAAGTAAAAAGACGATAAAGTATTCATGTACTCAATACTTTATAACAGTTAAAAGGGCACTCTCATGCATAAATTTCAAATAAACCAAATGTTACCCTACATGTATGTTTAATTTTTTTACTTTGTATGTTTAATTTTTTTACTTATTTTAAAATAAGAAATTGTTTTTTCACATGTCTTCAATAAGGACTTTTCAATGAAAAATATTTATATAGGACCTCACATTGCTTGTCATATAACAAGTTTAAGAAGATATAATTATTTGGACACGTTAGATTAGATATTTGAATGATATATAATAATGACATCAAATGTGATATTCTTTTTTCATCACATGACTAAAGGCAGTAAAATCAAACTTGTTTTTATGTTATATGCATGTTTTTGTATGCCGTTTTTCTTAATTTTTGATTACAGGTAAAGGTGAAAATATGTGATGACAATTTTATATTATATGTTAAACATGTATATTAAATATAAGGTCTATAATATGTCAACATCATTCATCTGTGTTATGCAATGAATTGAGAAGATTGTATAAAATAAATGTACATGTATACATTTGGTATTATTTAATAATTATATATTATAAAATACATAAATCAATAAATGATTATAAATCTCTAAAATCTTTATTTATATTAAACATTCTTTTCCATCTAGCATATCATTATGACAATAAATATAAATAATTCAGTATTCATTACAGTAAGGATGATTTAAAAAAAAATAATAAAAAAAATTAACTAAGTCCTTTGTCCAAGCTGAAAATTTTCTAAGTGTTGCTTTCCAAGTGAATTCCAAGCTAAAAATTTTCTAAGTATCTGAAAGTGTTCATTTTCCCAGCTCAAAAAAAACTAAGTTTAACTTTCCAAGGTATTGTCCAAGCGATTCCTAGGAATTTTTCAGACAACCATGGAATATGTCCAAGGAAAAGTTAAAAAAAAAATTTTCACCTTGGACAATTGCAAAATTGTCCAAGGTTTCCTAGGAAAACTGCCCTTAAAGCTTGGACTTCCGTGGTTTTTTCCATGATTTTTCTTGAATACCTTGGAAAATACACAGCCGGGAATAGCCTTATCTGGTTTTCCCTAAAATTTAGGAATAGCCTTATCTGGTTTTCCCTAAAATTTAGGAATAGCCTTATCCAGTTTTTCCTAAAATTTAGGAATAACCTTATCCAGTTTTCTCTAAAATTTACTAAATTATAAATAGCCTTCTCCAGCTTGGAAGCTGGAAAAAGTTGAACTAAGATCATTTAGCATGTGAATATTAATTAAACATATTTAATTTAAGATGAGCAAAATTTTAAGAAATTACTCAATTCAAGACATTACAAATTTATCACAATGGAAGCAGAGCATTTTATGCGATCAAAATGTCATGAAACTTAAAAAATCATCACATTAAAATAAAATAGATATTTTTTCCAGCATGCTTCTGATTCAGCTGAAATTGAATATACAGTAATTAAAATTGCATATATAATATATACAGCATCATTTTGATAATTGTTCATGAGATAGGATCAAGTGAAATTGAAAGAATGAATATTTAATTTTATTCCCCATGATAATACCTGAAACACTGTAATAAACGCCCCATGCCTGATGTAAAGACTGATGTAAAGACTGATGTAAAGGTGGGTGGGGGTTTCCTTAGATAATAACATACGAGTGAGACTAAAAAAAGGATTGGAGCACCACACTTAAAATACCGTATTCCGGTATATACCGGGCAAGGCGCTTGAATCATAAAATGCTAAAATCTTGCCTTTTTACCCAACGGAATGAACTTTAATAGGTCTCATTCATCTTTTCACACCGATTTATGTATGATCATGAATGAAAAATGTAAAAATCGGCAAAAAAAACTATATTTGTCTATTTTGTGATCATGATTTCTGCAAGCGTCTAGAGCTACTGCTCCAATCCTGTATTGAGTTAAATCCATAACATACACACTGGTCTCTCTTCTTTTTTCAAGTTTGACTGAAGTGTTTTTACAAAGTTTTTTGAAGTTAGTCTATTGGAATAACATGGGGACATAGTCTGTGACTTGTTCCTGCTTGTCTACACCTGGATGTTATTGCATTGCTGTGGTACCGTTGCACTTTTTCATTGAAGTTTGAAATGAGTTATTTCTAATAAAAAAAAAAAAAAAAAAAAAAAAAAAGAAACCCCACTAAATATTATGTTTATTACCATCACTACCATTTGCAGAATCTACAGGCAATGGATTTGACATTTTAAGTAAGCCCTTTTTATCAGCTTAATATTTTTCAAAGAAATATTCTTAAGTATCAGCTTCTTAAAGATCTTAATGTTTGTTGAACACAGGCTATAGCTGAAAACTGATCAGTTCTTGTTCTTGAGGGTTTATATGAAGATGTGCCTTTATTAAAGAGTTTACGGCATCTGACGATGAACGTAATTCACATGTGATATATGTTTTATTATTTGCAAAATTTTGATATATGATTTAAAGTTATGGAGGTTGGTACATCTGGAAAATTTTATTAACCTGTGAAATTTGTGAAATGGATTTAGGCGGCTCTAAAGTTTGAATATTTAAAGTAACGGATTTAGCTGGTTTTAAGTTTTGAACAATGCAGTCCAAAAAAATTTGAGCTAAACCAGCAGTATAGAACCTTGTCAGACTATAAGGATGTTGTCAGGCTGGTCTGGGCTCTATATAGTGGTCGCAAAGGCTGATAAGGTTAAGGGTTCAAGCTTCTTTCTATCTTTTATACCTAACTTTTGAGTTTACAGGTGATAACTTGCAGGGCCTGGCTCTTTACTGGTGCCAAAGTCTTATTCACTCACTACAAGCATGATGGGATAAAAAAAGTAACGAAATTTACACAAGGTGTAAAACATTATGGAAATAAATAGAAACAAAAGCGCTTTTTTATGTAGCATCTAAATATAAGTTATGAAATAGACGCTATTTTTTCTCCCACTCTCTAATTTGTGAAAACTTTGAAGTTCAAATTTGCACTGGATCCATTATTACTTTTAAATTGATTCGTTTAACTAACAAAAACTCTAGTGAAGCTTTGTACATAAAAGAAAACTATTATATTTTTTTTTTTGCATGCATTTTAAAAAAAAAACGGGTCTGTTTTTATACCTTTTAACAAATTGGTTAAAAAGTAAACAGTGCGCGGGTTTTGGGGAGATAAAGATCTTTGTGAAGTTTAACGCAGGTTGTTTAGCGGAAATAATGGTTCGATTGTTACAACGGTAGACAAGAGTCGTGGTCCTTGTCTGGGGGTCTTATTTAAGCTTGTAAACTTTCAATAATATCCTTTTCATTTTTCAAACGGAATATATTTGACACGAGGGTATAAAGTTTAAAGCCGGCACAATACGGCAGAATTATAATGATTTTTAAAAAATATGAAAGACTTAGACGTTTCGCTTCTTTAACTCATAAGCTTTTTGTCTGTGTTTGTGTGTGTGTGTTTGGAATAACTGCAGACATCACTTGCCCATTGTTATTAGGAAATTTTATTTTGGTTATCATTAAAAGATACAGAAAATTAAAAGAACAAGAACTTTTAAGATGTTTATTTTAGACCTATACTTGTATTTTAAATTTTGTTTGTTTTTGTTTATATGTATGCATTGAAGCTTCTTGGAGAAAATTTTCAAAATTGTGTAAGAATCAGGAATTTTCAATTGTTATTACAGTTTAGTCCTAATTTCTGGCCTGTATTTGCTATTTATCTGATGATACTGGAGGGGGTGGGGGGAGTAAAAGTGTTATTAAGGTGGATTGTTCATCCGATGATGTATGACTGTTACCAAAATAAAGGGCCTTTACCAGGGTATTGAAAATCGAGAAATCAAAAACCTGAGACTTTTTCTCAGGGGTCCAGTGGGCCCCGACGGTTGATTGCAATTCACAGATGCGTAACAATACCTAAATATTTTCCTTCTGTTGTACTTAATTAGCTAATTCATATTGCATCTGGGCTTGTTTAAACTTGAGTTGGCGAAATGTTGTCTATAGTTTTAACACCAAGTTAGGGCTGATTTGGTTTTTTTTGACATATCATGTTTGTTGAAAAATCATGTTTGTTGAAAACAAAGTGCACAGTCCTTTGATCTTTTCACTTAGGAAATTTGAAGTTTTGCGTTCAGGTTGCTAAGTATGGCATGGTGAGATAAAATCTCCTTGTCATTTGAAATCGGAGGTCAAAACGAAAATGGATTTAAAATTTGTCCCTGCACAGGTGTATAACAATTTGAAACTATCATGACTTGTGTAAGTGGAGTATTGTAAACAAGGTTTATATATGGTGAGCAGTTTAATCAGGTGAATCGTAAAGTAAAAACGTTTTATATACTTGAAATTTAATAATAGTCATATATTGTGCTTAACTGAAGTAAGATTTTCATTTGTAAATGATGGATAATTTTATATTATGTATTTACTTTTGTATGTAAAAATTTGTCAACTGTTTTTTTTTTCACATGAACGTAACAAATTAGATGGTTAAGATAGGGCAAAAAAAATTGTTAAAGATATTTTAAGTGTTGATTCAGAAGGAATTTGGTTTAAAAGCTGTGATGCTAAAACACATGGTTTGGGATAAGATGGAAAAAAATGTTTATTTTGAAAATGGATTTATAATTGGAGCAGATCTATTCAGAATAACTGCTTTCAGTTTTGAAATAAGAGTGAGTTATTTAAGCTGTTTTTGAGGTAATTCTCTCAATAAACACATGTTACAGTTACTTTCTTTCTTTGTGTATGTTTAAAATTACTGGGAAATGAGCAAATCAATTACCCAGAAAGACATGGCTGTACTGAAAGGTTCAATTGGACATATTGGCAATGCTTTCTGGTATATTGGTACAGAAACGTGGGATTTAGAATGAATTTACCATGCAGCCGAAGTTGTTTACCTCTGTGATTAATCATTTCTTAATGGGATTTTAATACAGTGATTTTAAGGGGTTGGAAATTTGCTGTTTCATTGTTTACTCAGGTACTTGAATCAATT
>NW_026863806.1:0-15591 GCF_026571515.1 Ruditapes philippinarum | reverse complement strand
ATGGTGTATCTTTATTTTGTCCTCACCGTTAATCATTGGCCAATAGTGTCCATCAACTTTTTCTTCAGTTAAATTTTGGCAATTTCTAATGCTATAGTGATTCTGTATTTTATATGGAATTTGAAATACCACTTTAACATTTTCTACCTTAATGAAAAACCATTGAACACATAGCACTTTTTTCTTCAGGTAAGATACATCTTACATGTTCTAAAACCACAATTTAAACATTAATAAGATTAAAGGAATAATGTCCCTGGTTATAATTATTAACTAGCAAAGCGCACATATATATTAGATTTAATGTCATTGTTCATCCAAATTAATTGAATTATTTGATATTCAAAGGTCAAAAAGTCTTTTTTTGATTGTTGAAATTATTGCAACTATATTACAAACACAGAGTCGCTGATATAACTCCCAAATTGATATTCATAATTTAAGATATATAGAAAACACTCTGGAAACAATTAATAAATAGCTATCGTTTTCAAACGTTGTGTTGTAAATTAGATATTAAAATAGAGAATAACCGTTAATGTTTTGTCTTTCTATTTTTTACCCTCCGATTTTGAGTTAATTTGAAATTTTTATCCTTTGTGGCTGAGATGTCGCATCTAAAGTTTGAGGCTTCAGAATTGTAGCCACCGTTCATCCCTGCCTGTGTAATTGTTAGAAGGGAATGGGTTCGTTTTAGTAAAGAATATACACCCCTTAGCTCCTGCAGATAAGGTGGTTGTGTGCCCTGGTGTTGCTTTACATTTTTAACAGCCGATGTTTTCTTTCTTGTTTAGGCGCCATATTACCTGAATTGTGTTGGTGCGCTGAATAACCAAATAAAACAAATATCTTGGTATAATTCTTATGACCTTGTCCATTGTTTGTCTTTCAAGTGTTCTGTATTGCCATGCATTGTTCGGAATTGCAATCCGTTAAGAACAACAAATTAACCTCAAAATACTTAAATGAATTCAGCTCAAGGAGTATAAACCAACCGGAATATTGAAGAACATCTGCATATTAGATACGATGGGATTAGAAGAAAGTACAGGTGGTTTGAATGTGAAAGATGTTTTACCTATTGTAAATGGCAATATTGTGCCAGGTTACAAGGTAGGTTATTTATTATACGCGGGAAATCTAATTAGTTTATAAACTTATGACAGTTTATTTTGCTTCGAAATATTTTAAAAAGAATTTATCTATAACTTTTGTAGGAAATGAAACGTATCTTGAATTCACATATAAATATATCAGTTATCAGATAAATATATTTTTTATATCAATAAACTGTTTCTAAAATATTAGAAAACCTATTAACTTTAGTTTCAATGACAAATTTGTTTTGTTTAATACTTGATACATATATTTCTCTATGATATCAATAGCGCCAGCTAAAAATATGTTTGTAAAAAGCTTGGATATTATCCCAAACTTCTAAAAAGTGGACACTTTCGTCTTAGATTAGTTTTTTGTTTATTTAAGATATGGCAAGGAAAGCAATTCTAGTCCGATAGCAAGTAAACACATATTACTGTATTTGAAAGTTAAAATTGCCTGTTTCTATTAACGTGTATAATACAAGAATTATCGATATATGTTAAAAGAAGAAAATTTAAGTATATACGAAAACACGAAGTGTAATGGGGCTCCACTAATGTTTGTATTTTTTGACAATAACAGAATTCGATTTTTTTTTTTTAGATTAATTGACTATTTGATATACATATTGACCAAAAACTTGCGTGCAAATTTTAAGGTCACTCTATTGCCTCGTATTTTCCTATATCATAATAATCCCCCGCCGAAAGGATTTCTAGGCGGCCAACAAAGCATCCATGACGACAAACGCAGTGGACGTCCCAACGAAACGTCAAATCACATCGCTGTGATAAAGAAGCTGCTTGACAATGATTGTCGGATAACAATTCGCGAAATACACGAAAGATCGGATTGTAGCATTGGCACAGTGCATCGCATTATTTTCGATGAACTCAATATGAGACGCCTTTGTGCCAGGTGGATACCTAAAATGTTTTGACGGACGAACAAAAAGTGGAAAGGGCGCGGTGTTGCAATCAATTTTTCAGACGCTTTCATAGGGAAGGTGAACGTTTCTTGCGACGGATACTGACTGTTGATGAGACAGATGCATTTAAAGTCGGCCCATCTGCAAGGAAACAGATGTTCATCGTCTTCTTTGACGTCGACGGTGTGATACTGTGCCAAGCGGTACGCCTGGGTCAGACTGTGACGGCGAAGTATTATTCTAAGGTGAATAAATTTATTTAATCTATAATAAGATTTTCATTATTATGTCAATACATTACCTAATAATTATTTATATTTGTGTAAGTAATTATGAAAATAAATTATAACGACAATTTACTTATGGTTGTATTTCTTTATGCTTTCTGATTCTGAGACGCGATTTTATTAGGGCGATGAGAAAGAAGCGAGCCACGTAAATCGCCGACACGATATTTCATCACGACAACGCACCGTTTCATCATGCGGCCGAAACACAGTACACAATCAGGAAACTCGGCTTCGAAGTCCTCGAGCACCCGGCCTACAGCCCTGACCTCGCACCATGCCATTTCTTTCTGTTCCCGACACTGAAGAACGTCCTGCGGGGAGAACATTTTGATGATGTGGAAGAGTTGTCCTACGCGGTGCAAGGTGCAATTTCAGAGATAAATAATGGCTCCTACTTTAATAGTTTCATGTCATGGATCAACCGTTGTAAAATGTGTGTTTCCTTTCACTGAGAGTATTTCAAGAAGGACTAGGTGCGTGTTTTGGGTGACTCTCATACATGCGTTGAGCGTGACGTCGTTACGACGTTTGGCCGGTTTCACTGCGAATACCTTAGAAATACTTAAACTTTTACTATTAATTTTTATCCGATTTTGTTGAAATTTTGTGTATATGTCTATTATATGTTTATTTACAAAATGTAAAGAGAACGTCGATTTTCCACGAATATTAAAAATATGGCAGCATTTTTCCGCGTATTTATTGAACAGCCCTCGTACTTAATTTTTCACCTGAGTGGAGCATAACTCAAAAAGTCTTTAGGATGTCAACATGAAACTTCATAGGTGGATAGATCTTTTTGAGGAGGAATGCTGTGCACAAATATGATAACTCTACCCATTATACTTTTTGAGTGATTGCCCTTTGTTATTTTTCATACTAATTGTCCGGAGCTTAACACAAAATGTGTTAGAGATATCAACTTCAAACTTAAAAGGAAGATCATATTGAGGAGTGCAGCGTACAAGGATGCTAACTCTACCCTCCATAATTTTTGAGTTATTGCCCTTTCTTATTTTTCAAACTTAATATTTGTCCAGAGCATAACTAAAAAAAGCCTTCGAGATGTCAACGTAAAACTTCATAAGTGGATATATCTTATTGACGAGGAATGCTGTGCACAAAAATGATAACTCTACCCTTTATGATTTTTTAGTTGCTGCCCTTTGTTATTTTTCATACTTTCTCTCAAACGTGTTAGAGGTATCAACTTTAAACTTCATATGTGGATAGATCTCATCTTGAGGAGGAGTGCAACACACACGAATGATAATCTACCCAGCATTATTTTTGAGTTATTGTCCTTTGTTATTTTTAGCCATCAGTATTCACATAGGTTTGAAATTTGTTATCACTTTAGCCATCAGTTTTCATTACCAAAAGACCTCTTCAGATTGAATTATTCTGCTCTACTACATTTACATTCTTACAATGAGCAAACAATTCGGCGGGGGATGGCCATGCTAACATGGCTCTTGTAATTGCTTTGTATTGTGCGAAATGACACGACAAATGAGAAGCCCTGTAATACATCTCATTTATTTCGGGGTGATAAAGCCCTGTAAAACATCTCATTTAATTCGGGGTGATAACCGCACAATAAAATAAAAAATGAGCATATTTGTATAAGCTATTACATATTTTTCTATTTTGTCTGTTTAATTTGAATTATAAAAAAATATCAAAGTTTATGTTGTTAGGCTGTTATTCATATATCTTGATAAATAAGCATATCAACTCCAACATTATGCAATAGAGCAAACGACCCTGTATCATTAAAGCAAACCGTTTTTTATTTGTACATTTAGTTCAATCATGCATCTCCTATTGAAAAAGAAAGTGAATACTTTAGATCAAATCCTGAAAAGGGCGACAGGGTTCACTGTGTCGTTTTCGTAGTGGACGCTAATATTCTTGGACAAAATAACGTTTCTGATGGAACAAGAAGGAACATAAAGGAAATAAATGAAGAATTAAGAAGAGAAGGTAATAAATATCTGAACATAAATTATGTTAACCCTACATAAATGTATGATTCAATTAATTATGTAACGAGAAATGCTATTATATCACCATGCTGCTTTAACAAAACGTAAAACACATTTTTTTTTCGACGGGAAGTGTAATAAAGACTAATTAAATGTTCAAATCATTATACATTTACAAAAAGAAAACAAAAAACATTGTACTTATCAGTGTATGTACAATTTCGCATACGAAATGTCAATTGTATTTTTATTTTTATGTTATTTTTTAGATGTGCCGTCATTTGTTTTGCTGACTAAAATAGATAATCTTTGCGAACTCGTTGAGAAAGATATCAGGAACACGTATTCCAGTGAAAAAGTCAAGCAAGCTGTTGATATTGCCGTCGAATTATATAATGTTCCGGTAAGAGCATGGTATATACATTTTTACCTTTATGAATCGTTCATATCAAAAGTTGAATATGGAACACGCGTGTGATAAAATCAAATAGAAATTTGACATCTTTCAGCTAGACAACTTTTCGATTTTCAACACCACTAGCCTATGATAATCCTAACTCCGATCCGTGCATACTTATATTTAATTGTAAAATGAAATAAAACAATACACATTTATCCAAAAATTGAATACAGATTATTTGAAAAATTGAAAGTCGCCGACAATTACTTTTAAAGTCATCAGAGCAATATATTTAAATTTGAAACAATTATTTTCATTTGAAGTTACATTTTATTTCTCATTTTAACCAAAACATAGACCACTATACATGTATAATGCTTTCCGGTGTCTGGATGAAAAACTCGAAGTTTAGCAATTTGTCATTATTTGAATAAAGTTTCAATTTGATTAGGTTAAACAGGGCAACATTACCTTTGTTCATTGTCTAATGTCATAACGTTGTCGTTTTATTATTGTTTTAGGAACAAAATATTTTCCCGATAAAGAATTATCATTGCGAAACGGAAAGAGATACCAATAAAGAGATTCTGATACTATTAGCACTGAAACAGATGATGTACTTTGGAACAGATTTCCTCCGTTCTACATGATACGTAACTTCATCAACTGCATTTTGACTCATAACAATACATAGGAAAAAATAAAACAAACCTATTCAAGAGTGAATTGTTATATACTTGTCATACTGCAGCTTCGTTAAGTGTTATTCACACACTGCATTAAAGATATATATCACAGATTTTTTAGCAGAACAATTTCTAACAAAATGAATTGTTCCATTAATGTGATAACACCTTTATTCAAAAACCTTAAATAAGATAAGAATTTAAATAATAAAAAATATTTCACAGTATTTGATTTGAAAAAAGATAAGATGTTAAAATATACTTTTGGACGAATATAGCTTAGACAGATAAGATGTTTGAAAATGGCTGAGACATTTTGGGAGTTTAGGGTTAATTATTGTTTTATTTTATGAGACATATATCAGTGTATTATTACTATGTACGTTCTTCTATGAATCAAAGTGCATGTGTATGGCCTTACATTATTATATGCACAATTTAATTTTGTCACTCATAGCACTAATCCTAGTCATGTTCACGCTCCTATATTATTGTTTAAAAAGTCATACTTCCTTTACTCTCGATTTAAATATCACATATCATACTTTAAAACTATTCATTCAGTCTTGATTCTTATATTACAAAAAAATGCTTCTTCGTTTCTAAGCATTTTAGAATTCAAAACATCATTCTCAGACTAGCATAATTTGTACTCATTAATGCACTCCTGAATTATGTACTTCATACGCACATATAATACCTTTTACAACCTCCAACCCTTGAAGTATTTATTGGATATGGTCTGAGTTTTGGTTACCATTTTGAGTCTAGCCTACATATCATATTTCTTACAATTTTAAAGTTTTTACTCCAAGCATACTAATATTGTTAGGCATTTAAACTGAATGTTTATATTAAAATATCTTTTAGATATAATAACACACTTGTGTATTTAGTTCTTTATTGCATAATATAGTCGCTGTTTATATATATTCGTGTAGTACGAGTATATCCTAAGTAGAACATGTATTCTCTTACACTATTTATATGTAGCAACTCAACAGTTTAATAGAAATAATGTTCTATTGTTTTGTTTATTTGCTTGCATCCTGATATGAAGCGTGGCGACAATTAAATGGAATATGGTAATTTTGTGTTCAAAACACATTTATAACATCTGCAATACATGTAAATATTGAAGAAACAATTCCTATTATTGTCATGTCACAATGATATAACCAATGACGGTACTCAGATTTTAAATATTGTAAATTTATTGATACATCATGACATTTGAACAGATCCTATACTTAAGAATATAGCAATATAAAAATGCTGTTATAGTAATAAAAATACTTCATTATAAAATAATAAGATTCCAGCACTACTCAAATAAACAGCTTTTCTCGAACTTAAAGAGGTTACAAATGATTCTTACAATTAAAATTCATGTAACCATCTTCTAATTAAATTGCAACGGATAATAAGCATATATATATATATATATAATTTTTCACCATATATATATATATGGTGAAAAATTTAGGTTACAAAATGTATGTTTTCTTAAGATGAATTGACACCCCTATTTGTCTATATTGATGTAAACAGATAATGAAAAGAATAGCGAATTTGAGCTTTAAAATTTACAGTTTCAACGAGTTGTTTTTGTAATAGTGACGGTTGTTATATTACACTTGACACAGATACAGACACCGATTTCATCACACTCGTTTACATGTAGCGAGCTGGACTGCTTAATGTAGGGTGCAACAAGGGGTATATTAAATGCACTTTCTAACGGGGTTAAGAGATATGTTCTACTTTTTATTTTTTTATATAACTTTTTTGTGTTTTAATAACGTTTTATGCAGCACTCGATCGCAAGAGTAACAAATAAAAACAATAGCGCACGAACTGTTATCTGCAACTATCAGACCTGCATCGAAACAGTTAAAGTTTTGTGTCAAAAATTTAAATCAATATTTACAAAAAAAAAAGTTTCAACCCTTCAAATTAAATCAAGGTCGGTAGACTGTCCCAAATATCCAAAAAGTATATTCTTCATTTTATCATTCTATCATGTTACTTCCCTTTAAAAAATAAACATATGGTTATTAGTGAATTTAAAAATTCTAATGATTGAATAAATAAAAGGTAAAGGTCTGTTTATTGTAGTGTATCCTTACTGAAAGGGTCAGCCATTTCTGACTTATGAGAACACCTTTTGCTTGCATACCATGTACTCCCAACTACTACAACTATGCCAGGCACCGGGCGATAGAAATATCGGTAAACATTCATTTTAATATGTCGCGGGCTCACGAAGCGGCTATTTAATGATCCCCACAGAAACATTCATCTTCAAATTAACGTTCTTTGGGTGCTCGAACCCTTTAATTCCCATCCGAAGCGGACGCCTTAACACCGAGGCCAACGTACCGTAGTTAATATTGTAATATTTTAGTTTGATAACAAACAACGACACATATTTTGTCAGATTTTACCAAATGGCAACCATTAACATATGAAATAATAATTTAAAAATCCAAGTTGAAATACAATTGCTTGGGGAAATTCCTTCTGATATCCATCACGCCATGTCTAAATGTAAAAAAAAAATATATTGTCTTATGACCTCTGCAATCGGTTTTGCACAAATGTAATTCTAAAATCCTCATTAACGATTTATGCAAACAATGATACGATACGGTTGTTTTCGCTTGCTATTAAAATATTTTTTTTTTTTTTTGGTTATAAACTGCATTAACAACATTCCAATGACATTGATAAAAATATATTTCAGGAAAAGAAGTTGATATAAGAAGTATTATCAGTAATGTTAATTTGACAATAGTTAAGAAGTACATGATCTCTTGCCAAAATTTCATATGAAGCACTTTCGAATACGCCATTAATACCTATTATTACATACATTTTATGACCCAAAAAATTTGACATGTGAATAGGTTATTCAGTTCCATGTGATTATCATTTATATGATATGTTTACAGTTGCATTTCTTACAACGAACGATCGACAATTAAACACATCTTTTTAAAGTGTTCAAGAATGTACAAATTGATCAATTATTCTTTCTTAAGAAATCACGTTATATGATAGTTGTCCCCGTTTATTGTGGACTTATTATTTCACTTCATTTGAGTTCCCGGTCGATATGATGCTCTAAAATACCAACCACAAAAAAATGTAAAAAATTGTATAATGGATTGTGATTGGTGCATAAATCGTTATAAATGTCAAAATATGCGTATCTGTGTGACCCAAATAAAAAACACTGAAATTATTATCTGCGTGTTCAATAAAGCGATGTTGGGGTGTTTTCGCCAAATACCGGCTGTGATAGACAGGACGTTACTTTATGTAATCATTTTATATTTTTTTTGTGGACTTATGTACGAAGAATTATCCAAAATTAATGGTTTTTTTAGATATCCTTTTACGTCAACGTGTATTGTAGTGAATATGAATAACATACATTGTAGAATATTATCAACAAATTTTAAAAGAAACAGTTAACTGCGTCAATAAATAATTTTATATTGCTTTTTAATATGCACATTTACGGCACCCGGCGCACTGTAGGAAAACGCAATTAGTTATCGTATATTTTTTGGTAATAAACTAACAATTAACGAAGAAAACCCGCTAAACATCGCATGTTTCTTCCATTTCGTTTCAGTATATTTAAAATTATGTTATTATATGAAAAGGCGCAAGGAACGGCAATTAAGTGCTGACTGTATCCCGGTTTAAACTTAAAAAGTTAAAATCAAAACGAAATAGTTTTTTAAAAGGGAAAGCGAGGGATATATTATTTGAGAAAAGTGCACAACATGGAAAAACAAAAATGTCAAAGGGCATGAGGGCGAAATTGTATGAAAAAGAGACTTGGAAATTATTGGATGGAAAAGGGATATGTTTTCCAGTTAAAGCTCTGGGTAAGACAATTTACGAAAAAAGAAAAATTTTGTTTTCAGCCTTTCCCAAAACATTTAAAACAAAAGGGAAAAACAAAAATTTTTTTGTCCCGTGTCATCTTTTCGACAATTTCGGTTTAAAAAAATACCTTAAATAAAAACGTTGTAGTTTTTTTGCCCCCGGGGGTTTTCCCCAGTATAAGGTTAACCGGGCAAATGGAATGAATACTTATCAAAGATTGTAGGGTTAACACAAGTTTTTTTGTGTTATAACGTCTGCAGAGTCCCAAGGAACGGTTAGTACCCGAGCCCGGTAAGGAGAGTGCTCTAACAGTTCCGAGAGAATCTGCTCTGCAAAACTTTATAACAGGAAATAAACGTGCGTTGACGCTATTATAGCATAAAATTTTAAAACAGATTCATGATGTATAATTAATACAAAACACATATACATTCAATCCTTGTGCTTGAACGGTATTTATCCAATTCTACATGTTTTACGTATTCGTTTTATTTTTTCCGGGCCCAACAACTTGGGAAAGACAAAAACTTAGAACCGAACGATACTTGGAATTGATTTAAAATTGGAGATTTATTAACTCGAGAGAAAACATTAAATCACTCTACCCAAGGCAAAACATGACCCTTAGAAATTCCTAGATTGATTTCAGATTGACTGTAAAAAAAACGATCCGTGACCTCAAAATCGTTTTTTTTTCAAGCAAAATTTTTATTAAAAAAAGCCCGGGCACAAAAACATTTCCCAAAAAATATAAGAGCATTTTTAAATTTTAAAATATAATAAAAAACATTTCTCATATATTCTGTTTTATTTTTTTAAAAATTAAAGGGAGGTTAACTAAATTATAATTTTTTTCTTTGCCCCCCTTTTTTAAAAAAGGGCGAAAACTCAGTTAGCGGCATTTTATACCCGTATCCGGCTAGTTTTAAATGTGAAATATGGGCCCCCGAATCAAAATTTAAATTTTTACAGAGCGCACCTTTTGGCAGCCAAAATCTTCATTTTTTTTTTTTTTACTGGTCTGATGTATTGAATAGGTAAAACCGGGGTATAACAAAAGGTATGGGAACACATGGTTTGGTCCCGTTTTAAATGGGGAAAAGGGAAAAAAAGCCGAATTTTTTTATTTATAAGATAATAATGATTACATTATAAAACTCAAACAGACAAAACCCAAGGTTATTAAGTATTTAAAAAAAAATAGCTTTAGCGAAATTTAGATACAGCATAAAACTTGAAAGGTGGGGCAAAAAGAGTTAAAAATTTATAGTAAAAGGTTTTTTTAATAGAAAAGGAAAAAAATACATTTATAAAAACTTTAAATTTTTGAAACATTTTTTCTTGTCTGTGGGAATTGGACTCCCGATGATAGGATTAGAACTCATAATTGAGAAATTTATTGTTTTAAATTTTACAGTCCAATCGGTAATTACTGGCTACAGATTTTCCCAGGGAAAAGTGGGTCTTAATGCGTTTCTTTAATACATTGTATGGAAGCAGAAAAGGTTTTACTTAAAGGAAAAAAAACAACAAAACATAAAAGCAAACTAAATCAATGTAAAAGAGGCAAACGATGGGAATACTTATCGGTTTGCAAGGACATCAGGGTAAGATGATCACAAAATAAATTTCAAGCCAGTGTGAGTTACCACAGATTTAAACAAATATGAGGGGGGAAAATGTACAATTATATGTTAATGTAAATTTAAACATATGATAGAAAAAAGAGAACATTAAAAAGATTAAAGAACAAAGAGAAAAATAAAGAAAATAAAAGTACAAAGAGAAAATTAAAGCAGGTACAAAGAGAACAAACATTAAAACAGACAATAGAGCAAAGAGAAAAATAAAACAGTGACAGAACAAAGAGAAATTTGAGAAAGATAGTGGAACAAAGGAAAAATTAAAACATATGATAGAACAAAGGTGGTAATTAAAATACAAGAACAACATGTTTTCGTTCTTATCAACCTCACGTACATTATTGGGAAAATATAATCAATTCACTCTGTGTTTTACATATTTTGCTCAACTGTTATCCAACATCCTTCTTTTACTTGAATCTCTTCAATCTATACATCGTGCATCTTTCTGCTTACATGATTTTCTATCGAATATTAAAGAATGGAGAAAAGAGTCTGGCCCTTTGGTATCAGCTTGGAGAAAATTTGAAATAGGTGGAGACTGGACCAACGAGGTGAAAACGTGTTTAATGAGAAAGATATTATAAAAGGCCAACTTTGACTAATACATAATTATAATATGTACTTTTTGGTAATTTATCACCGTAATGTCAGGTTAGATGATACAATACCTGCACGACAAAGTAGATGGAAAAATAGTTCGAAAACGAACAACAAAAATGTTTGCAATTTAATTATATATACTTTTTCGTCATTTCAATTAACGGAACACTCTTATATTCGCTATATATATTATTTGTTGATAAGTTCACTACTATCCAGTACAACCATTTAGCATCATCAGTGCTATCCTTCTAATGAACTGCACAGTGCTACTATAATGCGCTACAATTATGAAACTCTAAGGCTGGTGGTTCTAATTTTTCATGTCATTTACATATATATTGTTAATTATTGTCCAATGTCAAAACCTTATATTGTTTAAGGCACGATTACATATTATCACTATTGATTATTTGTCTGAAATGCCACATACAACACGGCGTGCATTTGAATTGCAGATCTACAAACTTTGACACAAACATGTATTATAATAAAGAATTTTGAAACTCAACAGCTACTGAAAAAACCAACAAAGGGAAAAACAAAAAAAGTAAACCAAAAAGGAAAAAAGAAAAAAATCAAAAGCACAAAAATAAACTATGCTTTCACTGTTTTCGTACGCGATCATCATTGCTTTATAGGTACACAATGAGTACACGTGCATTTCGTCAGATATTATGACGTCACATTAATAAAACAAAGATAACGTTCGCACCGTGTGATATAAGTTAGTAAATATCTAAAGGCGGAGAATTTTAATTGAAATGGACATTAAAAATGGAACTACAATATAAATGTATATTATGAAATACAATAAATCTAATCGAACAAATTTTTAATGTGTCAAACAATAATTCTTTTCATGTTTCAATGAATTAATGAACGTCTTGTTTGCACTCGCAGTTGCCATTTGCATAAAATTGGTTTAGACTGTTTTTGGTATTTTCAATCATTTATTTATATAATGCAAAATGTGTAAAATACATTATTTTCCTTCCATTTCCATAGTAACCGAATGCAAAATTTCCCCCCCCCCCCCATTTAAAAAGTCGATGAAAAAAGGTTGTGCCAGTTAATCAATAAATATTTTTTGCATTCTTATTTCAATATAGATGAATTAAAGTGAATAAGTATACGTTCATTCCGAGTAGGGTAGTGGTTAAAGACGTCTGCCTAGTATAAACATTGATTTTCAAGTTAATATCTGCAATTGTGCATATATTGTTTAAGCGTGATTTAAACTTTGAGAAAATAATTTTTTGAAATTGGTCGCGTAAAATTGAGGAAAATAAAGAATCCATAAAGAATGTCCAAAACGGCAAAATTGAAATGTTTCTAACTCTGTTTGATTGAGCCTGTTCATGGATGGTATAGTTCAGTGCAAACTACCGGCAATTAAGCAGAATTCAACATTTAAACAAGAAAATGGTAAAACTGTCACTTAAGAAGCATCCGCAGATATGTTCATAAAGCGGGAAAAATTGTATTTTCCTTTTTAAATTAGATCTCTGTAAATAAACTAATGGACAATTGTTGTGTGTGAAATTTACGAGAACATGAAATCTTGTTAAATTTATAAACCAAAATGAAAGAAAAGAGAACCAAGAAATGTCTTTTTCAGGAATTGAACCAAGGTCTCTACACTAACGAAGAAAACATCCTACCACCCCTACCACTACCTTGTTACGCTGACCGATTACATATAATTAGTAAGTATATATTTAGGTGGTGAAAGATTTAGAAGATAAATTGTATGTTTTTATAAGATATATCGATAACTCTATATAAGTGAAAACAGATGATGAAAAGAAAAGCGAATTTGGGCTGTAAATTTACAGTTTAAACGAGATATTTTGTAATTGTGACCTTACTTTTTTCCACCTGACACAGATATCAACACCCCTCATCACGCTTGTAAACATGTAACTAGCAGTATAGCTTGATGTAGGTGCAACGTGGTATATAAATGTCAGTCCTACACCGGGTTACTGTGAAATGTTCTACTATTTCGTTTCTTTAAAGGACAAATTTTCTGTGATATATATTGTGAAGCACTCGATTGCAGGGTGAAAAGGCTTTCTCTGCAACCAACAGATATGCGTACAAACAGTGAACAGTTGCAGCTAAAATTTAAGTCAATATTTACAAACTGAAACGTTGCATCTCTTTACATTTTATCAAGGTAAGCATTGCAAAAACTTTATTAAGATGTATTTTCGTAGACCAATACCTATATTATTCATCTAGTTCAAAAAACATGTACGAGGCTTTGGTTTATCCTTTCACTGCCACAAGGACGGCATAAGCCGTCCCTATTATTTTCGGCGGACGGTTTTTGCCGTTTGTATAATAATAATAATAATAATAATAGTAGTTATGATAATAATAATTTTAATAATAATAATCATAATAAATATATAGATAATTATACTATCGACAAAAAATATTATTATACTAGCAAATTTTGAGACATAAATAATTATTTAATACTAATAACAAATAATAATAATAATATTAATTAATAATAAAATAATTTCGTAGAAAACCGTCTGGCAAATGGGTGATCAATAAATAAATAACCCTCTGGCAGCGAAAGGGTTAATTTTATCTTTTGTCGACATTTTATTTCTTAAAACGCCCAAACTAAAATGTGTGGGTTAATAGTTTTAATGGTAGAAAGAGTACCGGGTATATTTATAACTGCAATAAACATTCTGTTGAGTGAAAAGAAAGAAAAAAGGACACTTTGATGTTATTTTGGTGTTTTTTTAATAGAATTACCATTCCGGACAGCAATGATATAACTAATTCCCGGATCAAATGGCATAATCAACATATCACAGTATGTGTACTTAATAAATTTGAATGATAAAAAATACAAAACAAAACGCGTTTAAACAAGAAAGATAAAACAACAAAACATGCAAGGACAGCAATAACAAAGCCATAACATTAAATTAGATTAAACAAAAACACCCACAAAATACAACTAAAAGAGCCAAAATATATTGATGTTTGCATAAAGAACCTATTTATCGTTGTTCTTTGCAGACTGCAGTTGAAATTGCAACTTTCAGCTTACCTCGAGTACCAATCGTTTGTAGAGAAATTTGAAATTGAAATGTTAATATTATGCACCTATTATTCATTGTTATATCTTCTCACTTATGGTCATAGTTGATATGCACAAGACTCAAGGTCTGTGTCAACTCAAAATTTGGTAAATATTTTCGACAACTTTGCAACGCATCTAACACCAATACACGTATATTTTGTCGTTATTGATAAAACTAAAAACGATATCATTAAAAAAAATATTTTAACAAGTGAATCCATTATCAAAAAAGAAATTAAAACTGTTTGAATCCAAGTATTCAATGTTTTACTACTTTATACCTAAGAATCACAGGTTTGTTTGGAAAACAGCAGACATGAATGTAAGACATAGTCACTTTAATTTACTCTTCAGTTGCAGGTTTGAACTGGTGAAGTAATGCCTTGTTTAAGTCAGAAACATTTTACTAACTTAGAGCTTTAGAAAGTATTTGTTTAAACCCGTGCACAACTTTTACACATTAATCCTAGAATGCCTTTTATACTTTACATTTTGTCACTAATAGTGTAACAAGTACGTACTTTCTTAAACATCACTAATTACTAGCCTCGTATAGTGACATAAGACATTGTGCTGCGTTAATAACATTTTTGATTTTACATGTTTATGCAAGGAATCAAACATTTAGTGTATTACATGATCTGAAAGTGAATTTGCTAAAATGTGTGATCTTATAATTGACTTAAATTTGTTAAGGAAAACAATTGTGAATGTCTTATTGCATAAGACAAACAATTTCTAAGTACAGATGCATGTATGAATGCGGCAATAAATGAAAAAAAAAGATTTGATACGCCCCCAACAAATAGGTTGTAATTTTTCTAATTTCATTTTAAATATTATTTGAATAAAGACAGCAGCATGTAATTTTGTTAATTTTGTCAAATATAGTCCTACCGAATTGTGTCACTAGATCCATATCAAATTATTGAAA
>NW_026863805.1:0-184108 GCF_026571515.1 Ruditapes philippinarum | reverse complement strand
GTCATCAATCATGAACTTATGGACCTTTGGTTTTGTGGACCTAATGACCTTTGTGCAGACTAAACTAGATATAAGTATACTAAATATACATTTTCTGAAAGTTTCTGAATTGCCAGGATACACTATGAAAGTAAAATTAGTTTGTCCCAATGGCCTAAAAATTTTCTTTTAAATTACTTTATGCAGTCAATTTAAGTAAAAAAGGAAAGAAAAACTTACAGAAGCAGTTTGCTTTTCAAACACATAAGTGTGGGATCAAGCCCTAATTGAGTCCTGATTCCTTGATATGACACTTAAAGTGGTAAATTAGTAACAACTTAATGAGACTTATACACATTCAGTTTCCCAGTCCTCTATGTGGGCCTCATTCAGGAAAAAAGACTTTGCTAAAAGTAAGCTTCAAATTTGCATTGTAATCAAACTCAAAATAAGATGCATGTATTATAAAAGTAAAACTGGAAGGAAATCATCTTAGAATTGGGAAATGAGTTTATTGAACAAGACAGTCTGCTAGGTAATTTGATTAAGTTATGTTTTGTTTAAAATAATCATGACATACAGGCAGTAAATCATGGCTTTGTCTGTCATATTTTGTTGTTTGTTTCTCTATAAACTTCAAACATTCAAATTTTTACATCTTAAAGCGGCCTTCAGTTTTGTTTTTTAGCTCACCTGTCACAAAGTGACAGGTTGAGCTTTTGTGATCGCTTTTCGTCCGTCGTCCGTCCGTCGTCCATCCGTAAACTTTTGCTTCAAATGACATCTCCTCATAAACCACTAAGCCAATTTCATCCAAACTTCACAGGAATGTTCCTTTGGTGGTCACCTTTAAAAATTGTTCAAAGAATTTAATTCCATGCAGGTTGCCATGGCAACCGAAAGAAAAAACTTTAAATATCTTCTTTTAAAGAACCCAAAGAGCTAGAGCTTAGATATTTGGCATGAAACATCTTCTGATGAGTGTCTATCAAATTTGTTCAAATAAAAGCCCTGGGGTCAAAATTGGCCCCGCCCCAGGGGGTCATTGATTTTCCCTATATGCATATAGTAAAAACTTTAAAAAATCTTCTTTTAAAGAACCCAAAGAGCTAGAGCTTAGATATTTGGCATGAAACATTTTCTAATGAGTGTCTACCAAGTTTGTTCAAATAAAAGCCCTGGGGTCAAAATTGGCACCGCACCAGGGGGTCATTGATTTTCCCTATATGCATATAGTAAAAACTTAAAAAATCTTCTGTTAAACTACTCAAAGAGCTAGAGCTGAGATATTTAGCATGAAACATGTTCTAATGGGTGTCTACTAAGTTTGTTCAAATAAAAGCCCTTGGGTCAAAATTGGCCCTGCCCCGGGGGTCATTGATTTTCCTTATATGTGTATAGCAAAAACTTAAAAAACCTCTTCGAAAAAATCCCAAATAGCTAGAGTTTAGATATTAAACATGAAACATCTTCTAGTGAGTGTCAACAAAGTTTGTTCAAATTAAAGCCCTGGGGTCAAAATTGGCCCCATCCCGGGGGTCATTGATTTCCTTATATGTGTATAGCAAAAACTTAAAAAATCTTCTTTGAAAAAACCCAATGAGCTAGAGCTTAGATGTTTAGCATGAAACATCTTCTAATGGGTGTCTACCAAGTTTGTTCAAATAAAAGCCCTTTGGTTAAAATTAACTCTGCCGGGGGGGAGAAGGTCATTGTTTTTTCCTTATATGTGTATAGCAAAAACTTAACATTATGAAACATCTTCTAATGGGTGTCTTAATTCCAAGTTTGTTCAAATAAAAGCCCATGGGTTTAAACTGGCCCCGCTTCGGGGGCCTATATACAGGTGAGAGACCTCAGGGCCATCATGGCCCTCTTGTTTGTTGTTGGAAAAACAATTCTGGAAAATTTTCAAACTAAGTTTTTCAGTAATATTACTTAGGAAAACTGCATCATATCACTTCTTTAAAAAGCTCCTTTGAGAGCTTTTTATAGTGCGCCGTTTCGTTTCCTTTAAAGATAGAAGATTAAAATTTAGAAACGAATTGCCCACTGTACAAATTTACATATACTGAGAGTAGCCGGTAGAACTGGCCATTAAGGTTATAAAGAAATTCTTTAAGCTCAAACTCAGATCTCAGGTAATTGATTGGTTAGAAACTGTCACAGAATGTACATTGACCAATGAAAATCCTGAGATTTGAGACCGAACTTTATAGTTTTATAACCTTGAGGCCAGGACAAAACCATTCATTGATTTTATAGAAAACACCAAAATATGTACCAATTAAATAGTGAACAGAAGTTGGTATGTGCTGGCTGATATTGGTCTGTATACTGGTTGCTATGGTAATCTCAGCTGCTGAGGGTAAAATCCTGTAACAATGGTCGGTTCTGAATTCATAACAAGATACTGTAACAAAACCTTTACACACTTGACGTTATAAAAGCCTAACCCTAACCCTAGGTAAAAAGGTTAGACATTGAACAGCCTTTAATAACTGAGCATTTGATTATCAGGCAATTATCATTGGTTCTCATTGGTTGCTGTGTCTGTTAACATGTTGATGTCACCTCTTGACAGTTATCATGCTAGAAAACTCATGCGTAATATTTAATTTTATCTGTAAGAAAGATTTTTACCGTTTAAGATATTGTGACAAAATTATAGCAATACAACTGCTGCAGTGCAACACCCTTTTGGGGTTACTGCTTAGAGGTGTTGCCTTAAAGGGGTTAAATCTATTGTGTCCATGTGTCTGTCGTTGTTTAGAATGAATTAATGCTATTGTTTTAAAGAGGTTGTTAGTATACAGAGGGCTGCTTTATTCCTAGACCGAAACATTTTTTGCATTGAAAGTTCTTTTTCTTGATACCTTAGTGATAAATAAGTCTTCTTATTCTGTGGCATAATAATTATACCCCACCTTATTAATAAATCTAGTGTTTATACTGTTTGTTTTTAGATAATATTTGTTTGCATTCAAAGTGTTGATTACTGAAGGAAAGGTTGCCTTTCTAGATTAAATGCTGTATACATTATGCATACTATGATTTGTTTGAATTATTCTTCAAAATCTCCTAGATACCGCTATGTTGCACTGTATAAACTTCATGTGCATCAATATTAATAGTACAGTGTTTCAGAACAAGGTCTTACATAAATAATCTTCTCAATTGCCTTAATGTTTTTTGACATGATTGTGTCCACCACAGGCCAGTAAATCTTTTGAAAATTTTTGCTTAAAATAATGAATGTTTTTGTCTCTATGTCAATTTAAGATATTTTGTGTGCTAATTAGGATTAATATAATTATGTTTTGAAAAATTAATTGGAGAAATCCAGGGTTCAAGAGAATATGTCACCACTATCTAATGAAATTAATTAAAATTGAGCGCCACATTGTTATCATGAATTGCTTATTTTTACTTGTAAAGGATTTTGGACAACAAATTGTGTATGGAAACCTTTTAAATATTTTTATTTTATTTAGTTTCATAAAATCGAGTAAGGCCTCTTCATGCAAAAAGTTTATGATTACCACAGCATTTTAATATAAGCTGGCTAAATGTTTATAATTACCACAGCATTTTAATATTAGCTGGCTAAATGTTTATAATTACCTCAGCATTCTAATATTAGCTGGCTAAATGTTTATAATTACCTCAGCATTCTAATATTAGCTGGCTAAATGTTTATAATTACCACAGCATTTGAATATTACCTGCCTAAATGTTTATAATTACCACAGCATTTGAATATTACCTGGCTAAATGTTTATAATTACCACAGCATTTTAATATTAGGTGGCTAAATGTTTATAATTTAACATGACCACTGCATTTTAATATATGCTGGCTAAATGTTTATAATTACCACAGCATTTTAATATTAGCTGGCTAGATGTTAATAATTATCACAGCATTTTAATATTAGCTGGCTAAATTGTTATGATTACCACAGCATTTTAATATTAGCTGGCTAGATGTTAATAATTATCACAGCATTTTAATATTAGCTGGCTAAATGTTTATTATTACCACAGCATTTTAATATATGCTGGCTAAATGTTTATAATTACCACAGCATTCTAATATTAGCTGGCTAAATGTTTATAATTACCACAGTATTTTAATGTTAGCTGGCTAAATGTCTGTAACATTGAGGTTTTACTGTATTATGTAAGATATAGTTATGAAACATTTGTAATTAGCTAATGACTTCAGTGTGCGCTCATTTTCAGGAAAACTTCCTTGATTGACCTAGTATAGTAACAGAATAAATTTCCTTGTTTATTACAGGCATGAGGAAAATATGTGATCACTGATATACAGTTAGATTGTGTAAAGTTGCATAAAATTGAAAATTTTTGGTACATTTGTAGCATTTCGCTACCAGTCACTTTGCCTCTAAACCCTGGATAAAATTTGGACTTTGGACTTTCAGATATTTTAACCCCTCTTATAATAAAGGCCATAACATGAAGGGATTGTCAGCTGATTAATTTCCAGCTTAATACTATTAATTAATTCCTGATCACTTTGATTTGAAAAAAATTCACAGGATAGACACAGCAGTGCATGGAAATACAAAATTGTTAAAACACACTGTCCTCGGATCTTTGGTCACAACTGACTGGTAGATATTCCCTTTTAATCATCGACTCAAAATATGAGACTATTTGAAGTGGAAATCCCTATAATACTATTGTTTGCTTTACTTCAAGAAATTGGCAGTTCTTAGTATATCCATACAACTAAAATATTTTATGGAATTGTATCTTTTGGTCACACTTTAACCATACATGTCATAATGTCCTGGATTTTCCTGTAAATTGGATGTTTGTCCCGGAGATGCCCCGGGCATCAATAATTGATCCCGGAACAAACCAAAAACTCATGATATTCAGCATAATTTCCATATTCCTAACAAAACACCTAGATAAAAAGTGTCCCGGAGAGTTGTCCAGAAATTATGGCATGAATGCTTTTACCATGCATTAAACTGCTGATGCATAGCCTTTGACACCAGTATAGAGCCAGCTCTGTCTGCACATAATGCTTATTGTTGGCTAATAAATTTTCATCTTGATATCCCCAAAATTGATAATAAACAGCTCCAAATATGAAAGTTGGACAAGTCCATTTTAGAAATCAAGGAGTTTAAAGGTTAAAAGATATAGGGTTTCTGAGATATGACCTTGACATTGCCAGAGATTGTCATATCATTAAATGGATCTGTGTTGGTCAGACTATGATATGATAATGAATATATTTTTTTTTCAGGGCAATGAAAGTGAACTTTATTTGATGGATATTCTGTGAAAATGGAGTAGGACAAGTTTGATAGAAAATGATTAAAGATGACATACAAAGTTTCATAAAAATTGGATTAGGGTGACACACATAACTACAAGTGAAAAACAAGCATGGATGCCCTAGAGAGAAGTCCCGGAGGTAAGAAAGTTGTTTTTTTGTGCCCCCACGTTAGTGGCGGGCATTTAGATTTACCCTTGTCCGTTCGTCCGTCCGTCCGTCCGTCCGTTCACTTTTGTGTCGCACGTAACTCAAAAAGTATTTGACCTAGAGTCATGAAACTTTACAGGAATGTTGATCAGCATGTGTAGTTGTGCACCTGGGTATTTTCGTCTGGATATTTTTAGTATTTTCAGAGTTATTGCCCTTGACTTAGTTAAATTTTGCAATTTTCAACTTGTGTCGCATGTAACTCAAAAAGTATTTGACCTAGAGTCATGAAACTTTACAGGAATGTTGATCAGCATGTGTAGTTGTGCACCTGGGTATTTTCATCTGGATATTTTAAGTATTTTCAGAGTTATTGCCCTTGACTTAGTAAAATTTTGCAATTTTCAACTTGTTTCGCATGTAACTCAAAAAGTATTTGACCTAGAGTCATTAAACTTTACAGGAATGTTGATCAGCATGTGTAGTTGGGTACCTGGGTATTTTCGTCTGGATATTCTTAGTATTTTCAGAGTTATTGCCCTTGACTTAGTAAAATTTTGCAATTTTCAACTTGTGTCGCACGTAACTCAAAAAGTATTTGACCTTGAGTCATGAAACTTTACAGGAATGTTGATCAGCATGTGTAGTTGTGCACCTGGGTATTTTCGTCTGGATATTTTAAGTATTTTCAGAGTTATTGCCCTTGACTTAGTAAAATTTTGCAATTTTCAACTTGTGTCGCATGTAACTCAAAAAGTATTTGACCTAGAGTCATTAAACTTTACAGGAATGTTGATCAGCATGTGTAGTTGTGCACCTGGGTATTTTCGTCTGGATATTCTTAGTATTTTCAGAGTTATTGCCCTTGACTTAGTAAAATTTTGCAATTTTCAACTTGTGTCGCACGTAACTCAAAAAGTATTTGACCTAGAGTCATGAAACTTTACAGGAATGTTGATCAGCATGTGTAGTTGTGCACCTGGGTATTTTCGTCTGGATATTTTTAGTATTTTCAGAGTTATTGCCCTTGAGTTAGTAAAATTTGGCAATTTTCAACATGTGTCGCAGGTAACTCAAAAAGTATTTGACCTAGAGTCATGTAACTTTACAGGAATATTGATTAGCATGTGCAGTTGTGCACCAGGTATTTTAGTCTGGATTTATTTAGTATTTTTAGAGTTATTGCCCATCACTTAGAAAATTTTTGCAATTTTCAACTTGTGTCGCAAGTTTCTCAAAAAGGATTTGACATAGTCATTAAACCTTATAGGCAGGTTGCTCAGCATATTTTAGATTTGCACCTGGGGTTTTGCTTGTGGATTTATCCAGTATTTGTAGAGTTATTTCCCTTGACAGAACAGTGGCGCGGTGGGGGCACCCGTGTCCTATGGACACATTTCTAGTTCTCATTTTATTTCTTCACTTTTCCTTGATGTGTTTCTAAGTCCATGCATAAAACATTTGCAAAAGTTGCATACTGTTGCTACAGATGTTTTTAAAAACAACAACAGATTTTTTTGTTCAATCAGAGTGATTTTATGAGAAAAAGACTTATTGAAAGTATGTTTCTAATGAACTATAAATATGATCAGCTCTAGAATCAATGTCTGTTGCCAGTTCATTGCATAAAGTCATATAGTCTTCATCTGGACTTTGTCATTATTGAATTTTATTTTCGAATTCACTTCAATAACAACAAACTATATAATTGTGATGCGTATACATAGTTATTGTAGTATTGTTGGGCATATGTAATTGGAAATAATGGCAAATGAAGGCTTCTGCATATGTTAATGCACGAAAAAATAGGTGCATTAACCCTCCATTAATTGCTATTTTAGCACTGTGACTGGTAACTTTTGAGTAAATTTATTAACAAAATTTAACAAGTTAAACTGGTATGTAGCCAACTATTGACTTTTTTACCATGTGACCTGTAATTGCTATTGCAAACTCACCAAGAGGTAGTATTTTCTTGTGCATGTGCTTTCTGTTTGGGGCAAAAAGATCATTGCCACACATTTAATTGTAGAAAATACTTGTAGACTGCTCCCTGTATATAGTTGATGGCACTATGTATCAAATTATGTTAAATGGCAATTCTTTTAATAAAAAAAAAAAGAAAAGAAAAAGCTTAACATGCCTTTTAAGTACATTTGTATTTAATTTTATGCTTACTGTTGCTTTTAAAAGACACTGAATATATTTTTAGAGTTCTGCCCTTGCCATCCTGTCATCAAGGTGTTCTATGTAAAAATGTTATGAAATTTTGAAACAAACAAAAAAAGATGTACAATTACATAAGTCTACCTAATTCTTGATAATGAAATGATATTTCAAATAAAAACAAAACTAAAAAGCATCAGAGATTTACAATAACAGATATTATTGAAGTTCTGTTAAAGTATAAAGTTCACTTAAAATTGGTCACAGAGATCAGCTGTGGTACTTCCCCCCCCCCCACACCCCCGCCCCCTGAAAACAAAGTCTGGTAATTATTCAAAGTTTTTAAAAATAATATTGGCCATTAGCAAACAATGTTGCCATTGGCCATTTACAAATATAGATATTTAATTATTATATTTAACATTCGTTAATAAAATATAACACACAATAATTAATATATATTTTTTTTAAATCAATTATTCAGTATTTTTGCATTATTTTTTATTAAAAATTCAGAACAAGCCATTTCTTGATAATTGTTTGATATTTGTGTTTCACACCAATAATTGTTTATTCATCAACACTGTTTCACAAAGTATGGTAGATCAGATTATGTATATATATATAATACAAGAATGGACAATTAGTTATAAGCCTTCTTTTCTTTTTATGTGTGACAAAAATCTATTTTTAGAAATTGTTATGTAATATTGTGGAATTATAATCTGTTTTGAATGACCACCTGATTTTCAAAGATATTTTGGTTATAATCACTGGAGAAAGATCACTTACAATATTGTAGGATATGTTTTTTTCTATCTCAAAGGTTAGTTGTTGTTTTTTTTGTTGTTTTTTTCTCATTATATTAATTAAACAACCAGTTCATGTGTGTTAATAATTATCTTTTGATATTTAATTTGTTTATTCTTAAAAATCTGAATTTATAAAACAATATTTTAATAGTGGTTACATAATATTGGTTACAAATATAGTATAACCATCAATATATTTGATTTTATCGAATTAAGCATGAAATTATTATTTTAGAAAACTAAAAAGAAATAAACTTAAAAAAAAAGAATTATCGACACCCCTATTTGTCAATATTGATGATAATGAAAGGAATAGTGAATTCGAGCTGTATTACATAATATTTTTTTATTAAAAAGGCACATCTTAATTTATGCATTGTATAATATTATATACATGTATAGATAATATTTAATCCTGAATCTCATCTGACATGGTTATCCTATACATGATATTATTTTTGATATTTCTCATTTGTCAGCATATGTTAATCATAATAATATATTGTTTTGGCAGAAAGTGAAAAATAGGTATTTCTGACCCACCTGACATTTTGTTCTACATAGCAAAGTTAATGACTTAATAGGACATTTTCAAGTTTGGTGTAAGATATTTTATGCTTGAAATTAATTATGATGCAAAATAATTTAGATGAGGCTGTAAAGTATGTTTTGAAAGGTTGCATAATTATACAGTTGTGGCAAAAAAGTTGGAAAGGAATATAGTCAAATACTTGATCAACAAGTTTGGGATAAATTTTATGAATATAAGATGGATTTTATTTAATGATTTATAATGAACATAATGTGCCTCGTATAAGTTTCAAATATTTTTGAAGGTTAGATTATATAATTATATGAGTTTCTATGTAATTTTTTTTAAATTCAACTTATATGCCTAAAACATAAAAAAACAATGTATTAATGTTACAGAGTTTTGAAAAATTAATATATTCAAAAAGGTGTTGAAAATCAGTATAATTTATTATGTAACCAAGGTTTCTAAAATCAATATTAATTTTATGTACCTAGTAATATCAACCTGTTTGGAAAATCAAGACATGTGCCTAGAAATTTATAAATCAATATATTGCACCAAAATCAGAATGATATGCCTATATAAGTTTTAGAAAATAAATATTTTGTATCTTGAAATATCAATAATTATGTACATTTAAAAGATTTGGAAAATCTATACACATAATTATATGTGCCTAAGATTTAGCAATCAATATATTTTGCTAAAGTTTTGAGGAAAAATTCCTGAAGGAATCTTAAGTTTTAGAAAATCAGTATGTGTGTTTACTTTTAGGAAAAGTTATGAATGTAATGCATTTAACTTTTAAAAAAGTGTGACTGCATTTAGTGTTAGCATGGCCAAGTTGTTAATCTATGATGATCGCTAGCTGCATGGTTTCAAACCCCGTGAGGGGCAAGTCGTTTTTACCAAAATCTTTATGGCTCTGTACTGGTTGATTCCAGGAACAGATTTCAAAGTGTACATATAACCTTATAGCTTCCTACACAATCAAAGTAAAATAAATTCTGTACAAACCAAACATTTTGTTTTGAAAATTACCAATTAATGATTTTTTTTTAAAATGAAATATGCCTCAGTTCATAATATAATCATGAATATTTTGTGATGAGGTAAGAGTATGTTAACATGAACATTAAATGGTGATATATATCAATATATCATCAATAGACAAACATTAGTGTCAACAATGGAAGATGTGAAATTATTTATTGATGTCATATTATAATAGAAAAGTTTGACTTGCAAATAAATCATCATTAAGAGTCTGAGAGAAAGAGAGGGGACATTTTGTATAAAAGTACAGTATTAATGATAAGCTTAAAGATGCTATCCGCAACTCGGAAAGATTTTATCCGCAACTCGGCAAATGTGGGTTTTTCCATGCTAATCCCCGGTACAAACAAACTTTTACCATTATAACTTCACGGTGCACTACTGGTCACAATAAATTTTTCAACCTGTTGCGCTTATTTTCGAAGCTGTAACTGTAAAAGTTTGTTTGTACCCTTGGATTTGCAAGTTTGCTTTGTACCCTTGGATTTGCAAGTTTGCTTATTCCCTTGGATTTGCTGGGAAAAACCCTAAATATTTGTTATTCTGGAGTAAGTCTATTGAAGGTTTCTACACCTTTCAATAAATGCTAAGTATTAAGGTCAGGGCCATGGAGGGGCAAGGGTCATTACTATTGCACTTTGTAAAAGTCGTTGTTAAACATTATAATTGACGTGTGTGTATCAAATTCACATTTTATACTTCAAGTTTATGTTTTGAATTAACTTATAATTCACTAAAATGGTTTGTAACATTTTTCCTGTTTTTGTTTTTGCAATGTCTTAACACTTTATTATATATTTTTATATGTTTAAATAGGGATTAATATATCCTTAAGAGATAAGTTGTTTAAATACCCTTACCAGTTTATGTCTGGGTAATATAAAATCTGGTTATAATGTTGATAATAATTATAAAAGCCTGATAAATTTTTGTTGTACTAGCTTTCAATAATTTAAGGCAAGTGAGTCAGTGTTTTTATTGTTCCTAACTCAGAAAGTTGCTTTTTTTATCCAATACAATGTAATTACTAAGTTCTTATTGGGATTGTCTTTGATATTAAGCTTAATTTTTTTTTCTGGCTTAATTAGTAAATGTTTATAATGCCCCATATTTTACAATAATAGATTTTTTAGAAATATTGTGTCCAGCTGATTGAGTCTAAAAAAAATTTTTTTTTGTAAAATAATAAGAGGATATTTTTTCGTTTGCGTGAATTATGGAATATATTTTCACGAAACATGATAAAATGCCACATATTTTCACGAGCCGGTACGGCGAGTGAAAATATGTGGCATTTTATCATGTTGAGTGAAAATATATACCATATTTAACGAAAAACGAAAAAATATCCTTTTTATTTAATTTCATTATCAAAGAAAATGGTAACGAATCCCCTTGCTTGCTACCAACTGCGATTGTACAGCGCGCAGTAATTTATGCGTATGCACGCGCTGTTTGGCGCTACATTGTGACGTCATGTAAACAACTCTTTAAACGTCTGTACAGCGTTAATTACTGAATTAAAGATATTGGTGTTCGAATTAATTTTCTTAGTTAGACCATTTTCTTTCATGCTAGATAGTTTTCAAAACAAAATTCAAGAAAAAGTTGTTTTGTATTTATCAGATTTTTCAAACAAAACGCCGAAAGAAGTCCCTTAAAATAAATATGAGTTTTGACTCCGCCCACTTTCATATTTATATTTCATATTTATTTTTAAAAAATATGAAATATATTTGACTGATATAGCACCATATTTCATGGGTAAAATTAAATAATGGGTCATAACATGTAAGATAGAGGGCTGCTTCAAGCTTCATACTGGAGGCTTTTAATATGTCACTGCAATTTTCTAAAATAGTTATTTTACTTCATGTACAAAGTGTCAAATGTTTGTTTTCTATTTTGTGCTTCAAATTTCTTTTTTATCAATTTGATACATTTAAGAAATTACATTATCATTTAATGCCCATCTAAGTCAGATCACAAATTTTTGTCTTTTAGCAAAGTTATTTTTTTTTTGTCCATATCCTCCAAAATATATCAACTTATTATTTCAGAATTATTTTTACATCTTTTATTGGCAATAATATATACATTCACTTTTATATATTTTATTGTTTCATGACATTATGAAAGTAAAAGGTCAGACTGTCAAATGAGTACAAATCATATTAAAGTACCGGTAAGGTATGCACATTATTTTGAGTAGAAATTCGTGTTGCCCATTATTTTGAGTGACAAAGAAATATTACAGCCTGTACACTTAACATTTGGTTAGTGTGTGTGCGCGTCAAATTTTCTCCACATTTAACAGTTGAGATGTCCTTACTTATGACTTATAAAAACCTGTTCCTATATTGTCTGTTATGTTTCAGTTTTTACTGTACGTCTGACAGTTTCTTTTGAGAGTGTTTGCAATTTCTCATATAACAACACATTACAATGTTGAAAGCAAAAATAATTTTTTGGGTCAAATTACATGGAAACATGCAGATATCTTAATACAATAGAATTACACTCTTGTTCTGAAATATTGTACACTTTTTGTATAGTCAGCAAAGTGACAATGTTGGGTATAAATGTTGTTGTTTAGCTTTTTATAAATACACCATATTAATATGATCTAAGAATTAAATGGAAATAATTTTTATTTATTATGACAAATATGATTGCTATTTAAATAAATTAATAGATATTTTTACCATGTTTCATACATACCTAGATTACATACCTACCAGGGGCCATAACTCTTTTTTGCATCCTTAAAAACTATTATCAAACTGAAAACTGAAACTGTTTCAAGTTATCCTGTTCAATAGAGAATACTAACAGTTGAGTGACCTTATTATGATATTACAAAAATCTGTATGTTAAACAAAAGATGAAATGTTAAATTGTTTGTTAAGGTCATGGGATAAAACAAGGGGATGACAGCTCTCCATGCATATTGTATTGACTATGTACTGAGTGAATGGTGAGTGAAGCATGATGGCAGAGTATAGGGGTTATTGTCAGTAAAGCAGATATTGTGACTAGGCAATATTTTTACATATGCTTGTAATGAACTTAATCTATATTGTCTTGCTTAGCATTTAAAAAATAAATCAACTATCTTACAAAAACTTGAGAAAAAAAATGAGGACAGATAGTATTAATGTTTTATGTTATAATTTTTTCCCACATTTTTTCTAAAAATCATGGATGGATATTCTCTTCAAACTTGAAATACTTGTTAACTGTGAAGGGGAGGTAATTATGACAAGCAGGCTTTCAAGATTATAACCCCTTTTCTACTTTGATTTAGTGGTGTGTGCTGCTCCTTTGAACTTATTGACATATATTAAGTCTATCATATCAGTTAACTTGTTTGTTTTGTGTCAAAATAATTGGCCTTTTATAATTTATGTATGCAAATATATTTTTTGCGATCTATATTTCATTTAGAAACAATTACTTATAATTGATTTACTATAACTTAATTCATTCTTAACAATTATACCCTTATTTGAAACTTTTTTAAACAAATGCATAATAATAATAATAATAATGAGTCTAAAAGTCTGCTGGCTAAATATATTTCATTTGTGAAACATACTCAGAATATGAATAATTAAACATGTTAAGATACAATTTGTTTATATACTTTTGGCAGGACTAAGCCATCAATATAAAATATAATGTAACAGATGCCCATCTTTATTGTAAAATTTAATATCTTGCAGTTTTAGTTTTAGTTTAGACTAATTAATTTTGTTTTAGACTTTGCTGGAAGGTATAAGCTTAAAGAAACCTTCTGAAATTGGTTCCTGGAACCAACTAATACTAAGCAATTAGTGTAAAGTTTCTTGCTCACAGAAACAACAGCTTGCCCCTGACAGGGTTTGAAACCACTTGGCATCGCCGCCATGCATGGATCATCATCAATTCGGTTTGATTGAGCTAGTTCATGGATGGTAGTGGTAAGTGCAAGATACCACCCACATCCCAAACAAATTAAGCAGAATTCAACTTTTAACCATGAAAATTTAATGGTGAAATTTTGAAATTAGAAAACATTGGCAGATGTGTTCATCCTTGTCATCCTTGCTGCCTGTCCTTATTGTACTGATTATCTTTTGGTATATTCATGTTATTTATAGTCCATAAAATAAATAATAATCTATAGTCCATAAAATTAATAATTTGACTACAGTCCATAAAAATTAATAATGGCTTGTTCAAATTCACATTAGGCCAACAGTTTAATACAAACAGATTTTTATCATGCTATGTTTTTGTTAGTGGCGTTTAAACAATCCACTTCTATCATACAGTATGTACATTTCAGGAAGTATAGATATGTTAAAGATATGTATCTTTATGTATGTTATTGTGAAATATGTCCTATACATCATCTTATATTATTGATAATTATCATTTCCCTTCATATATGTATGAGTTGCAACATGTATAATAATTTCCTTGTATCTCCGTATGTCCGTGTGATCTGGATATATCACACTGGTCTAAATTTCAACAGCTTGATGTGATTTAAGGGTCGTAATTCCTTCTTTATTTAATATGAGTTACAACCTTATCGCTTGGTGAAAGGGTCGTAATTCCAACTTTATTTAATATGAGTTACAACCCTTTTGCACCAAGCGCTCACAATTTTGTTTACTTCTATCATCTTTTACTTTATTCTGGATATATGTTTTTCTTATAAAAAAGTTCAATATATTAGATAATCAAACGGTAGTTGACATTTAAGAAGAACAAAAGGAAGTGCATACAGGGACATGAAACATTGTGTATTTGTTTGAAATTTTCCTTCAAAGCTCACACAATGGAAAGGAAGGTATTGTTTGATTGGCTGTTAGACTGTTTAGACTATCATTTATTAAAGGGAAAAAAATAAATGGTGATCTTTTTGATAGCTCTTGTATAATTATTAAGTGTACATGTACATGAGTACAATTTGTAGAGAATGGAAACCAGTTATACTTTACCAAAATGAAGTATTTACATTTGGATAAATGTCTATTTTCAGTTGTTATTTCATCATGAAAGTCTGTAGATTCTGTGAAAATAATTAGACTGAATTATCAAGTAATTACATGTATCAAGTAAAAAACTATGTAATGAACATCAATAAAATTGAACTTGTGAACTTGTACAGTATTAATACATAAGTAAAGAGGCCCAGCTAATTTTCATATTTTTTGAGAAAGTTTAATATTTTTAGTTCTTGTCGCACGTAAGTGTGTCAACTCTCAAACTTTACTTTTGGAGAAAGACCCCATGTTCCTCTATACCCAAATTTCTTTGAGATATTTGTGGGCATCCGAGTAAAACAGCAAAACTTTTGTAAGCTAGCAGGATAGATAGTACAAGCTCTTTAAAGAAACTTCCCAGTCAGGGTTTGAACCCACAATAGCAGGGAAGGCCATGTGATTTTAAGTTCGGAGTTGGCCATTGTGATACCCAAACTGTTAAATTGTATAATAGACATAACAAATGGAAAGCAAAAGAGCAAAACATTTTTACCAAATTCTGAATACTATACAATAACATGTCCATCAGTCTGAAAACAAAGAAATAGAGAATTTTAAAGGGCATTCTGTGAACAAGGCATTTTAGAATTAAAATGTCATGGATTTCGGTACAACAATGTAAAAGTGCTTATTCACCTCTATAGTTATAGTATTACACACTTCATTAGTTTTAAGATTGGTAATACTTAGCGTGTAAATTGTCAAGTACCAGTCTTAAGTAGTCAATAAAAGCGATATTAAAGACGGGAGGGTGTTAAGACAGGATATTATCCTATTATGAGTTTTATATATATACGTCAAACCACATTTTATACTTATTTCTTAGCTTATTCGCGTATCGAAGTGATGAACAAGTGTGATAATAAATGAGCCATTTAATTTTCGCAAGTATAAATTGACTGTTAAATTTTTAGCTTACATAATTTGTGTTGTCATGTTTACTTAAAAGTTCAATAACTTATTTTGAATTTATTTTATGAAATTATCGTATACGCAGTTGTTCGAAACCTCTGTTTTAATCAACATTTTATGCAAATTCTGCACAATAAAAATCATGTAATGTAGTTTGTGAATGGCGAATTAATACCTCACACATTTGATTAATGTTATATATCGTGTCGGCTTGATATGCAAATACGCATTTTCTTGAAATGTCATGTGTAAATGATAATAAATTCATTTGGATCTGCTTTAACTATTGTGTTATAAATCAAGAGACATCTCTCTTGTATACTGGGTTATGAATTTTGTGACATAATGTTTAATTGTCTAACTATTAACTGTAAAGGATAAATGTACAAACAAAAAATGTAAGTTGTTTTAATTTTGAAATCTATTGTTTCTTGTGTTTTTATAAAGTTAATTAATTAAAGTTTTTATTGATTTAAAGTGTAAATGTCATAATTAATATGAGTGTATATTGCACATATGATGATACATTTCTAAATGTATTGACATTTATTGTATGATCTTGAGTGCAAGAATTCACTCATATTATTATTATGAGTATTAAGGGTTGATCATATGAGTGTCAGTATTAAGGGTTGATCATATGAGTGTCAGTATTAAGGGTTGATCATATGAGTGTCAGTATTAAGGGTTGATCATATGAGTGTCAGTATTAAGGGTTGGTCATATGAGTGTCAGTATGAAGGGTTGATCATATGAGTGTCAGTATTAAGGGTTGGTCATATGAGTGTCAGTATTAAGGGTTGATCATATGAGTGTCAGTATTAAGGGTTGATCATATGAGTGTCAGTATTAAGGGTTGATCATATGAGTGTCAGTATTAAGGGTTGGACATGAGTGTCAGTATTAAGGGTTGATCATATGAGTGTCAGTATTAAGGGTTGATCATATGAGTGTCAGTATTAAGGGTTGATCATATGAGTGTCAGTATTAAGGGTTGATCATATGAGTGTCAGTATTAAGGGTTGATCATATGAGTGTCAGTATTAAGGGTTGGTCATGAATGTCAGTATTAATTAAGGATTGATCATGAGTGTCAGAATTAAATGTTGACTTTGAGTGTCTGAGTATTAACGGTTGGACATGAATATCAGTATTAACGGTTTGTCTTGAGTGTCTGATCATGAACGTCAGATGTTCATGTTAGCTGTAGTTTATGATCCTGAATGTTAGTTTTAACTTAAGAATGTCAGAGTTTGGAGTTTTAGTTCAGGGAATATGAGAGGTATATTTATGTGTGTAAGGGTTAATTCTTATTTATATCAGAAGTTCTTTTAGTGTAAGGGCCTAATGTCAGAGGTATTTAATGTAAGGCTTAATTTGTATGAATATCAGAGTTTTTATTTTGTCATAAGGACTAATTGAAGAATGTCAGAGGTATTTAATGTGTATGGGTTAGTTTGTGTGAATATCAGAGGTGTTCTGTTGATGAGTTTAAACATAAGAATGTCAGAGGAATATATTTAGCTTCTGAATATCAACAAATTAGTTTTTTACCACCAAGGGTAGTTTATGCATGCCAGGGGTTGCTTTATTTTCCTGCTGGAAAGAACTTTTCTACTTGTTTTCATGTCATAATTATAAATATTGAAATAACCTTTTCAGCTTTAATTCCTTATTAAACCTATTAAATCAATGCTTTTAAAAGGTATACATTGAGAAAGATTGCTAATTATAAAAATTACTTTTTGACTCGGGGGGGGGGGGGGGAAAGTAACATGCAGAGCATTTACAGGATTATCCTGTAACCTGCTGAATTTGTGAAATGGATTTGTCTGGACAGTCCATTTAAAGTGTAAGGGATTTCAGTATCAAATTACAACTGTATATGGGGGCGTCTGTGGCCGAGTGGTTAAGGTTGTTGACTTCAAACCACTTGCCCCTCACCGCTGTGGGTTCGAATCCCGACAGGGACTTTGGATTCTTTCATGTGAGAAAGCTATCCAACTAGCTTAGAGAACGTCGGTTAGGTTCTACTCAGGTGCCCGTTTGTGCCAGAAATAATGCACGGAAGGGCACCTGAGGTCTTCCTCCACCAGTAAAGCTGGAACATTGCGATATAAAAAAAAAAATGTTTATAGAGCCTGGTCAGACTGCATGGATGTGCAAGCTGGTATAGCTCTATACTGAGGGCAAAGACCAGACACTTCTGGTTCCGGTAGGGTTAATAATATGGTTAATATATTCCATTACATATGTATTAAAATAGTTTTTAGCTTAACATAACTTATGTAATAATATATATTTTGAGTCGTATCTTTACATTATCATATAAATCATGCGTGAATAACTTTGTTTTTACCATTAAATTTTGTTCTCTAATAAATGTTTTAGAAAAAAAATCATGAAAATATGAATGCAATTACTGTTGAACTAGAATAAGTTAAACGATTTGAAAGTTGATATTTTGATGAAAATATCATTCACCAAATGAGCCGCGTCATGACAAAACCAACATAATGGGTTTGCGACCAGCATGGATCCAGACCAGCCTGCGCATCCGCGCAGTCTGATCAGGATCCATGCTGTTCGCTTACAAACCCTATTACAAGTAGAGAAACTTAAATAGCGACCAGCATTGATGCGCAGGCTGGTCTGGATCCATGCTGGCAGCAAACGCACTATGTTGGTTTTGTCGTGACGCAGCTCAAATGTTTTTATTACATGTCTATATGCTGAACATTGTGTAGTGTTTGAAAGCTTTATTTGACTGAATATTTCAATTTATTTCCAAATCTACAGGTATTTTGTTTTTTATGTCAAAGCATTTTGCAAGTGTTTCTTCATTAATTTGTACAATATATCTTGGTCTTGGTAACTGACCAAGTGTGTGATAAATAGATACCATATTTGTTTGTTTAAGCATATTCCCAATTATAAAAAATAAATATATTTAGAATACAGTAACATGTAAATGTTTTGATGTAAATCAGAAACAATGACTATGAGGTGGTGGTGTTGGTTAGTTTTCACTCTGACTCAAGGCAGTACTTAGCCACACTGAATTCACCAGAATACAGTTCAGCCATTGCAATTCATTCCTGGGCAGGTTGTCAAGCAGTTTACCACTACTTTTTAAGTTGCCTTCACTTTCTCAAGGAACTGAAACTTCTGTACTTAACTGAGCAGAGTTACAGTGCGAATGACTGTAGAATAGATTTCATGATCAATCACAACAAAAGTGACCTGCACCATCTGGGAATTGAACCCGGGTTGCCCGATTCACAGTCCAACGCTTTACCTTAGTATTGAGCTAACCGGACGGTTACAGTGACTATGAATGGTTCAAACACGCTGTGTTGATATCCCCCTGCTGACACTCAGCAACTGATTTTGTCCATGGTCTGCACTATTTGCTATTTACACAGTACATGTTTTCAAGTTTTCCTTATAAATAATGGTTTTGTCCAAATTGAAAGATGGAAAAGTCCATTTAAGATATTAAGAATGGAAAGAGCTAAAGGCAGACTTGAGGCCGTAGTTTCACATAATAAGATACTTACGGTATACTGTCCTTATTCTACGGTCATGTATGTATAATTGAACAGGAAGATTATTATGAACGGCCATTAATGTGAAATTTAAGTTTGATAAAGGATTTATGAATGAGTTAAATACACAACATCTCAAATGATGATTGACATACTTTTTCTGAAGTTACAGTCCTGTGTTACTCATTTGAGGAAGCTATATATCCAGCTTGCTTACATTAGGCTGGTGTCAAGACAGCTCACCTGAACCTGCTTGAGCCTGAAATAATGCTCAAGAGCCGGGCACCTGAACTTTTCCTCTACATACCAACAATCAAGTTTGGGTTAGTCTCCACATGAGCTACATAACAACCTTCCACCCACCCCCTACCTCCCCCAATAAAATTTAAAAAAAAAATATATAAAAAAAGTCTGGCTATTTGGCTGCTTTAAACTTTAGTATTTTGGTCATACATTGTCTTTGTCCATACAATGTCTTAAATGATACAATGTTAAATGTCTTAAATGAGCTTGACCATCTTTCATGTACTGGCTGATTTTCACTTAGTCTGCTAGAATGGATTTATTCATCAGGAAAAAAATTTGATTCCATTTTTTGTCAACCCCTCTTCTGCTTTTCCTCACCCTGTATTTATTTTTTTTGCTCTAATACTCACTGGAAATTTAACTTCCTCTTCCTAATTTTATTTTCGTGTAATTTTATCATCAGCTATCCATGTGTTACTGCCAATACTTCAACTTTCCTTTCCTTGACTATCATTCCAACATACTTGGTTTGTTTTGTTTTGTTTGTCTGGGGTTTACGTCACATAGACACAGTATAGGTCATATCACGACGTTCCAGCTTTACTGGTGGAGGAAGACCTCAGGTGCCTTTCGTGCATTATTTCAGACACAAACGGGCACCTGAGTAGAACCACCGACGTTCCGTAAGCTAGCTGGATAGCTTCCTCAAATGAAAGAATCCAAAGTCCCTGTCGGGATTCGAACCCACAGCGGTGAGGGGCAAGTAACATACTTGGTGCATTCAGAATGAATCCACTAGAAACAATTGGTTGCTTATTAATACCATAGTTTTGGCATATCATTGGTTACCAACAAAACTTGTCAATAGTATTACAAGTAATTTGCAGACAGACTTAAATGTTATGGTTGTGTTGATAAGTCTTGCATTTTACCAAAATAAAAACAAACAAAAAAAAATACATGTAAATTGCCAACAAGTACATAAAGTGAGGATACGTCAACTGGGGTAAATCTTACTAACTTTGAATGTATTAACAGTACCTATTCTTAAATTCCGACTTGTCTGAATTTAATTATTTTGCAACTTGCATCATAATTTTTTAATTGCTGGGCAAGTTGCATGTTTTCCATTAAATTAGTCAATAAATAATTGATAGGCATACATTATTTCAGTCATTTCTGAATCATAGGAAATAGTTGGCAACCTGTTGTATAGGATCTTGGATAGTTTTGGCTGTATGTATTATTTAAATGTCATTTTAAAAGAATACACCATTTGCATTGTTCAGATGTTGACAATATATTGAAAGTTTTTAAGTCAGATCAAATTTGTAACTTGAATATAGGATTATTCTTTTAGAAGTAAGTCTCAGTATTTAGTAAATTTAAATATATTTTGATACACTTTTTTAATCATTTTTTGGGGTGGGGGGGGGGGGGTTATTATTGCTTTTTAAGTCGCACCAACACAGTATAGGTTATGTGGCGGTTTTCCAGCTTAACTGGTGGAGGAAAACATCAGGTGCCCCCTGTGCATTATTTCAGACACTAACAGGCACCAACATTCCGTAGACTTGCTAGATAGCTTTCTCGAAGACACTTGCGCGGCCTGAACCCACTGAGGTGAGAGGCAAGTGGTTTGAAGTCACCAATCATAACCACTCGGCCATGGACGCCCAGTTATCATCATGTAAGACGGAGGCAATTTAAAACAATTTGAAGAAATTGAAAAAACATTATTTAATGCATCTGCCTGTGTCAAGTTCATAACTCTGATGTACCAATTGAAGTGGTTATTTCTCTATTGTTAATTAATGAATTGTTATGGTAGTGTGGTCATCCTCATAAATCTTCTAAATTAAGATGTCACCCACATTAAACACTCCTTGTATTTATAATATAGGTCAAACAATGTGATAGTTTAGCATTGTAGTTTAGCATCGTTGATACTTTTAATTTAAATAAGTGCTTTTTCTAGGAATTTTATTATTGTTTTGTTTGTTATTTTTGCTGTTACATAAGTGTTTTGTTGATGACTTCATTTATGAATCAAGTGAGGCAGTAAGTGATCAAGAGGTTAAGTGTAACATTTTGATAGACAGATAAGAATAATATTTAATACAGGTGGTTTGTTAAAATTTGACTACAGTATCTTAAACTTTTCGTTTTCATAATGTCTCAATGGTTAAGGTTTGTACAGACTTCAAATCTCTTGCCCCTCACTGTGGTGGGTTTAAATCCAATGTAGGGTCTTATTATACCCATTAGGGCCATCTGATATCCAATAGGGCCTTCTGATACCAATTAGGGCCCTGTGATATCCATTAGGGCCTTCTGATACCAATTAAGGCCTTCTGATGCCAATTAGGGCCTTCTGATATCAATTAGGGCCTTCTGATATCAATTAGGGCATTAAGGACTTTTGATATTTACATGCGAGGAAGCTATTCAGATATCCATTAGGGCCTTTTGATACCAATAGGGCCTTCTGATATCCATTACGGCATTAAGAACTTTTGATATTTACATGCGAGGAAGCTTTTCAGCTATTACTTAAGGAAGATTGAAGTGCTTAAAATAATGTGTGAAGGTGCATCCCCAAGTTCTTTCTGAACTTGCAAAGCTGGAAAGCAACCATATGATCATTACAGTATCTTTGTGGCTTGAAACCCTGGCAACAAATCAAAATTAGCGTCAAATTACATTTGGTAAATTTTCATCAGTTATGGTAAATCATTATCTGTTCATCAATTCAAACATTTACATATTAGGGAAGTTTTAAATATTTCAAAATTGACATATATATCATAAATATTTTTTTTATGATGTAAATACTGTTTGATCGGCGATAATATTGTCTGTTATGTAAAAAAGTGTTGTAAGAAATATTTGCTAAATTATAATGACTGAACTTGCGTCATGACACGTCCCAGCGACCATATCTGATCGAAAAATATTTGTACTTTTTTACGCTGACTTTATATTGAATACATCAACTGTCGGGTACAAGAAGAAATTAGCAAGTGAAATGCTCACCATGAATGAAATTAAAATCCATTTCAAGGTGCGCATTGTTAATTAGTTTTATATGTGTAATTTGCTTGTGGTTTTTGCAAGGTTATTATAATAAACTTGTATAAAATATCCTCCCTTGTACCCTGTGACACACAATGTAAATTGTTTGATCGGCTGATAATATGTGTCTGTTATGTAAAAAAAGTGTATGAGATGAAAAAAGTATTTGCTAAATTTTGACCTGAACATGGTCCATGACAGCCTGCCATGCGCCATCTGATCGAAAATATTTGTCTTGTTACGCTGACTAATATGATACATAACTTCGTGTACAGAAGAAATTAGCAGAATTAACCGTGAATACATTTCAGTGGCATTGTAATAAGCTAACGTGCAATGCTGCGGATTTGCAAGGTTTTAGTAAACTTGTAAGATTCCACCCTTCGTCGTACATTAGCACACTATGTTGATGTTTATATGGTGTTGACTCTTAAGGCGTCATATGAGCAATTAACCCAACCAGTGTTGATTTAAAGGCCTATCATATGCCTCATAAACACTATCATTTTTATGTCTTAAAAACTTTTTTATGTATCTGGTAGCAGTTTCCAAAAATTACTTATTTGCCATATTATCAAAGATGAACATAATCGTTTGCTGGCAATTGATATAATTAAAGTATCATAATATGTCAAAATACTTACTTTGTTTTCATTTTGCTACCTTGCTTTACGTCACATTACTGCATGTTTAGGGCAGCTTTCTTAATTTGTTAAACATGTAATATGCTATCCATTATTAAAACATTTTTAGACACAATTTTGATATTTCTAACTAATTTAAAGATACGGATATCTGAGGCATAATGTGCCTTTCAAATTTGGAGAACGTTTACAATTATAATTATGGAAATGACTTAAACCCAACCCTTAAAAAAGACATCTACATTTTAGCAAATAGATTTTCTTCTTGCATTTGCGGCCCTTACAATAATTAATTTTCCTGAAACTTCAGAAAATAAACACAAGATTCAAATGTGAATGATCTGATGCAAAAAAGCACAATATTCTTCGGAAAAAAATTCTTTAATCTGTAAGATATACATCTCTATATTGACAGACTTCAATCTCCAGCAACACAACACAAGCTTTCTGTTTTCTTTGCTTCCTATGTTATTTATGTATTTTGGTATGTTTCAATTTGAAGAATAAACAGTTTGTTTAACCTGAAAAGTGATTACTTTCCCTGTATTCTTCAGAGTATATGACGTTTTTAGTTTGATTTGCAGTAAATCTTAAACTGGTTTTTCAGTCATTACGTACATTATTCTAAGAAATGTGTCTGCCCTAGTTTTTCATTGAATCAGTGATTTAATTCTTGTTCAATATTTCCTTATTTATTGTTACAGTATAGATCCTAAATTTATTGTACACTTGTAAATAGAATTCTTAATTAAATGTTTAAATCTTGAACAAAGGAAATTGAATTTTCGAGTGGTTTACAAGCTTCTTTATTAGTGCATGTAACTAACATGTTCAATGGTTTAGTGTGATGTGAAGGGCTTTATTTATGTGTTAAATTCAATTTGAAATTACATTTCTTTGAAAAATTAATATTTACTTGAACTACTTAGAAATTAACTTCCAGTTCAGTCAGTTTAGTTTTTCTTGCAGATGAAAATGTGACTGAGAAATAACACTGTGTTTAAAGTTTATATGTGCTCTTTTTTTAAAATAACTTGAATAGTGGTTTTAAAATTTTTTATAGGCTTAATATCTTTATAATATCTGTAAAGGAAATTATTTGTATATAAACTTTACAAAAATGTATACTAAGGTTATCTAACTTTTAGAGTTTACAATACCATGATATGTATTGTAATGTATGCATTTTACCTGAAATAAAAATAAACTGGGTACGTGTTTTATATTATACAATAATAATAATAATAATAATAATACATGTAATAATAATGATACACATGTATTTATTATTAAAGCAAATGTTTTACTTTATGCCTAAAAATTTCATGTATTTCATGCAAGTAAGACGCAAAAAAAAAAAAAAAAAGAGAAAATAAACAAAAAATTTATTTCATTTTATAGGAGGACATTTAATGAATGGTGACAAGTTCCACCGATTCGCTAAATGTAACAGCCTGGAACCAGTATCAGACGATGGTAATGATATTTCTATTATAACCATTGGCGACAATGTCTACATAAACGGGGAGGCAGTGAATGGTCACGTGGAAACTAATATGGCCAGTAGCAACGACGCAATGGATAAAAATAATGATCGCATGAACAATAACGAGAAAGGGCGGTTTCTGTTTAAGAAACAGACCAGCAAGGAAGGGTATGGACTGGCCGCCATAATGAGGGGCGAGTCCCTGGATGAGAAAAGGAAGAAGTTGCGATCAGCGAGTAAGATGTCAACATTGTTTGAGGAATACTCGCTGTCAAAAATAAGGGTATGTATTATAAATAATAACTTGTGTCATTGAAAATTATTTTTGCTTTCTTTTTAAATAGTCACTTACCAGTAGTACCAGTCCTGAGAGCAAGGTCAAGCAACACCTCCATACGTATATTCTGACCAAACTCATGGGTGCTTTCATTTAGCCCTTTGGTACACTAACAGCATATATGGATAATACCAAATTCAGTGTAGATCAAGTCATTTATTCAAATTCATGAATGCAAATTATTGTTTCAGTTTTGAAAAAGAATAATTATAAAATCCTAATGAACGAAATAATTATTATGAGAAAATGGCACAATTATGCACAAATACATTGCTTAAAGGATAAAACCCTACTTAAAATAGCAGAATAATTTTTATTTTTATTTTATTCCTGTTATGTACAATATGCATTTAGTGTTAAATAACTTTCTCTTTTGAGAATCTACCATAAGATTATGTAAAGAACATTTTACCTTTTGTTAGTTTTTAAAAAAACATATTTCATTAGATATAACTTTACACCCTTCATAACTGTTTCGGAAATAAAATGATAAAGAGCGCTAAAATAACGAAATGCTAGAATTTTATACAATTCTTTTACTTTTTCTTTTCAAAAATATGACATTGTCAGTTGAAATTCTATGCTTTTCTGTAGCATTGGACAGATTGGATTCAATAAAACTTCTGCTATATATTTTATTGATCTTCTTCAATTATTCATAGAGGACTGACACTTGTTGTTAAATCTATGCCTAGGAGATTCCTATTTGCCCAATCTAAATGTGATTGAAATAAGATGATACATAGATTTTGACACTTTTAGTTCATTCGATAATTAATTATTCGAAAACAAATTGTTAGATAGTTACATGATGAATGGCAAAATAAATTGACAGCAACTTGAATAAAATTTTGATGTTTTACCTCAGCCTAGAAATGATTGAAATGCTTGAAAGTTTTCTGTTTTGTTGCCAAAAAAACATTTTTGTCATGTTGCCATCAAAACATTTGATTTTTGATAAATCAGATATCAAAACAATTTGAAATTTATGATATTGACAAGCAATTGTGTTGATGTTATAGAGTTACTTTAAACACCAAATTTTATTACTATGGTAATGAGAACATCTATTTTAATTATTAGCTCGATGTTTCAAAGAATATAGTGAGAGTTGTTTTACTCAACCCAGCATTGGCATCATCATCACACTTTGTTGCAATTTGGTATATTCCAAACTACTAGAGAATAGGTTGAAACTTCACACACTTGTTCTCTATGATTATCTCCCGTGATGGTCCATAACTTTGATTTTACTCTTTACAGACTTACGCCCCTTTCCTTACTTCTTGCTGTAAGAACTGAGAAATGTCAAGCGCACTGATGTCTGATAAGCAGTAAAATAGGAAAATATGAGCCGCGTTCATGACAAAACCAACATAATGGTTTGCGACCAGCATGGATCCAGACCAGCCTGCGCGTCCGCCAATCTGATCAGGATCCATGCTGTTCGCGTACAAACCCTATAACAAGTAGAGAAACTGATAGCGAACAGCATGGATCCTGATCAGACTGCGCGGACGCGCAGGCTGGTCTGGATCCATGCTGGTCGCAAACCCATTATGTTGGTTTTGTCGTGACACGGCTCATATGATATTTTGTTAGTCAGTGTACATTTTGTTATTTTCAGGCATCATTCAAGGAGCTTGAGATAGAGGACATGTATCAGAAGTACTGTCTACAGATGCGTAGATCCCTCGTTCTCGTTCTACTAGTCATTATAACATGTATCCTCGTATCCCTGCTTATACTTCATCTAGCTGAAGAGAAGGTAATATCATCTTTATTTTCACCCGGGCTGTTAAAGCCGCCTTCAGCTTAACATGTTATTTTTAAATGAATCGTTTCATATAATTGTCGAATCAAATGAATTAAGGTGAAAAATGAAATTTGCCGATGATAACATACATAACAATAAGAAAACCCTTCAATTCCTCTAATCTACTGGTCCACTGTATATTTAAATTAGTAAAGTGAAAGAATCGTTTCTCGGTCTTCTATTTTTAGAAACGTTCGTCACTTACAAATTGTTGACGACATGTCAGTGTCACTGTTTTGTTCTCTGAATATGGAGTATTGAACAGAATCTGATTCCTCTTAACAGAAATTACATTAGAATAATATTTACACAGTCAATGTGGATAATATGTTTTAATGTCCGCAGTCATAACTTTCCAAATGGCAATTACAGGTACATCAATATAACTAATTTGTTGATAATAACTGTTGAGTTCAACTTTCCTAAATGTCATGATATTGTACTGTTGAATGGAAATGAATGAACTGATTCGTTTTTTAGCAGCAGTACACTTTTGGCTCGATTGTTCATCTTGGCTTCAGTGTTAAATGCGTCTACATAACACTTTGGTTAAAGTTTTGCATTTTGAACAGTAAAACAAAACATAATACTCACTGAAATTACAAGTGCATGATCATATAACATTTGCCCTTAAAAATATTTTAAATAGACTTGTTTCCGTCGGGGAAAATTCAAGAAAAAACCATTCTTTCTTTTTTTGGGGGGAAATTGGGAAATTAAAAAAAGGGCCTGACGGGAATAATTGTCCAGCTGATCTTGGTTGCATTTTGTAAACAATATATAACATAATTTTGCTCCCAAATTCAGGCGGGTGGCCCAAAGGGGCCCAATTTAAATTATTTTATTATAATTTTTTTGTAATCGGAAAGTACAATTCTATTTTCTTTGGGATTTTTTTTTTTTAAAAGGGGGCATTGGGGGAAAAATTTTCCTTTTAAAATTTCCCCCACCCCAAAATAAACCCCCCCCCCCCCCCCAATTTTTGACTGGGAAAAAAATCTCCCTCACAATTTGCTTGAAATCAAGGGTTTAAAATTTCTTTAATTTTCCAAATTCCCTTCAGATCCATTTTTTTTAAAGTAAACACAAAAATATATCATATTAACTTTTAAACTTTAAAACTTTTTAACATTATTACGAAAACTTGTTAAACACCTACATATTTACTATAATTTTTGCACGCCCGGCAAACTGTCGCTCCACTTCAAAATTGCGGTGTACGGTAAAACGAGCGAACGGCATTTCCGAGATTAGAGCGGAAAGGCCGATTTAAACGGCCTAATTGTTAAGTATGATTTTATGTTTTTTGTCTTGTTATTTATTAAGTTGTATTTTTTTCGAAAAAACGGAAAATGTTTAGTTCCGGTGTAGGATTGATTTAGGCTTCCAATGATCAAGAGCTGTTACAAAAACGAAAATTATATTTTTTAAGCCCGGGAGAACTTTTCTCCCTGACGAAGCGAACGATGATTGTTAGAATATTGAACTTCCAAACCATAGAAAATGCCATACCTTTCGGATTTTCTTGAAAAAATTGTATTAGTAAATTATGCAAACACCGTAATAAGAACTTTGTCCTTCGTGCAAAGATAAATTACTACCTGAAGGATTTCTTTTCTAAATTTGTAAATCGATATTTTTCGAAGTAGTGGAGGCGAAAAGGGGGCGAGAAGATGGAGCAAAAGGTTCGATGTTTGAGGCGGAAAAGGCCCGATAACTAATTTGATCGTATTAGGAAAGGAGGCGTAGTCAATGATTTTTTTAAAAAATAGCAAAAGCTATAGGAAGTTAAAGTAGACCATGAATCAATAAGTGTGTTAGAGACCGAGGATATATTAAAATACCTTTTAAAGAGAAATTAATAAAGTGTGATATCCTTTCACACGAAAATATAGCGTAAAAATGTAGAATCGCGAAGAGTGTCACCATGGCTGCCGTGTAGCATTCCATTATTTAAATGTTCGAAATTTTGGATGATGCCCCGACCATTGATCATACACATGTATGCATGGCAAATACAAGGGGATGCCCACTTATTTCGAGGTCAATCATGATTTTTGACAGCGGTTATTTACATTTAAAAAAAAACGTGTGTTTCCGTGCCAAATTTGGCGACAAAGTCGAATATTTTAGTTCTATACCGCGGGTCCGGGCGAAACAAATGTTTTCCTGGAGCGGGCCCCAACGTGTAACTCGATTGTTTACGCCAAAAAATGTTATGTTTTTCGAAAAGTTAGATATTCAAGGTGCAGAAAGAAAACAAAATTATGCAATGCATGGAACACGATTAAATTAAATGGCATCAAATACTACCCGGAAGTTCAGATCACAATGAAATTTCTTGTAATTTAATAGCTCTAACGCGTAACTGTTTCTGAGCAAAACAAACAAAAAGGTCACGGTTTTCATGAATTTGTAAGGTGGGGAATCGGATACATGAAAATGGTTGACAAGGTGGAAACACAGTCGTTATAAGGATATAACACGTGTTCCAGTTTATTTCAAGATACTTCCTCCCTTATTTAGCATTCATTGGGTTTCCTCTCAAAGTGAGGCAGAACTCAGTCGGGTGTACGGACTAAAATTATCCAATAATATAATAGACCTAAGTTATAGTAGAAATTTTTCTATTACCTTTCAAGAAAAGACGAAAATAATAAACTAAACAACAATGCTTAAAATAAGGGAGGAAGTGAAGGCAGAACTCAGTCGGTGTACGGATTAAATTATTCAAATAATATAATATAGACCTAGTTTTATAAAGTAGAAATTTCTATTTACACTTTCAACGAAAAAGTTAATAAACTAAACAACACCATCCCTAAATAAGGGAGGAAAGTATGTTTGAAACATAACTGAAATACACAGTGTTAAATATCCTTATAAACGACTGACACATTGTCAAAACGCATTTTCATAAAGCGATTCCTCTCACTCTTACAAATTCATGAAAACGTGGCTTATTTGTGTTTTTGGCTCAGAAAGCAGAGTACGTTAGAGGCTATTAAATTACAGGAAAGTCATTGTGAACTGAACTTTGGTAGTGTAGTGTGATCCCATTTGAATTAATGTGTTCCATGGCATGTGCAATCGAGTTACAACGTACAGTTTCTGGCTGCTCGAGTTAAACATTTGTTCGCGTAGAAATAAAAATATTCGATTTTGTTGCATTTGCACGGACACACGTTTTTTTAAATGTACATAACCGTGTCAAAAATCATGATTGACCTCGAATAAGTGGCATCCTGTATTATGCCATGCATACATGTGTATGATTCAATGGTCGGGCCTCATCCAAAATTCGAACATAAATAAAGGAATCTACACGGAAGCCATAGGTGACACCTTCGCGATTACATTTATTACGCTATAGTCGTTGAAAGGATATCACACTTTTATTAGTTGTCTTCAAAAGGTATATATATCTCGGTCTTAACACTTGATCAATGTCTATTTTAACTTCTATAGCTTTTATATGTAAAAAATCATAGACTACGCTCCTCCTAATACGTCAAATTAATATCGCCTTGCGCTCAACATCGAACCTTTTGCCTCCATCTCTTGCCCTTTCGCTCCACTACTTACGAAAAATATCGGTTTACAAATTTAAGAAATCCTTCAGGAGTAATTTATTTTGCACGAAGGACAAGTTCTTATTACGGGTCGATAATTTACTAATACATTTTTTCAAGAAATCCGAAAGGTATGGCATTTCTATGGTTGGGAAGTTCATTATTCTACAAATCATCGTTCGCTTCGTCAGGGAGAAAAGTTCTCTCGGGCTTAATATAATTTTCTTTTTGTCACAGCTTAGATCATTGGAAGCCTAAATCAATCCTACACGGAACCACATTTTCCGTTTTTCGAAAAAATACAACTTAAATGAATAACAAGACAAAAACATAAACAATACTTACAATTAGGCGTTTAAATCGGCCTTCCGCTCTATCTCGGAAATGCCGTTCGCTCGTTTTACCGTACACCACAATTTTGAAGTGGAGCGACAGTTTGCCGGGCGTGTTTTGGGCTTAGGAAAAACTGTGTTTTTCAAAAACTATGTTTTAATCAACTCTCCCCAATCCTCCCCTTTTGGAAAAAGTTACACCCCTTGGAGTGTTTAATAGGAATTTTACGGTAGTTACAAATTCAAAAAAAAAATAAGTATTGATAAATATGTGTATTGGTATACCTTTGGCCCCTGTGAGGATTTTATGACAAAAACAAACATTTTGTTTTGATATTTATTTATAATTCATAGGTCGTAGATCAATCATGTCTCTAACCATCAGTTGCTGATAAGCTTATCAATTAGTGTTTGATAATTGAGTAGTAATTGTTTTCATAAACGCATGAAAAGTCTAATTGTTTCAGATGTCATTAATTCATATCCTTCTAGTTTTAGTTTTTTAATTGACTTTTTCCTTTGAAAATGAAGGCACGATTTACATCAGCTATATTACTTCTGTCATAATGGGAATCAAAATTTGTTTGTGTTTGTGTTTTATTTATGGTCACCATTTGTGATGAAATATAGGCAAACCCTCCTGGGGAAAAGATTGTTTGTTATGCCAAGAACCATCAAGGTTTTTGTTGTATGATGTGAACAAAAATATTTAGGTAGACAATTTCTCAACAAATTGGGAAAATAAGACCAGTTCTTAACAAAGTGGAAAAATGACATCAGTTCTTGACAAAGTGGAAAAATAAGATCAGTTCTTGACAAAGTTGAAAAATAAGACCAGTTCTTGACAAAGTGGAAAAATAAGACCAGTTCTTGACAAAGTGGAAAAATAAAATAAGTTCTCAACAAAGAGGAAAAATAAGACCATTTAATCTCAACAAAGTGAAGAAGGAAGTCAGCTTCCAAATACATGTACTTGTATAACATTCTGACCAATCACAACATTTTTTTTACCTCTAAAGCAATATGTTAGAACTACTTTCAATCCGTATGAAGTCCAAGATGAATATATGAGTAATAGTCAAAGAGTTCCAATTGCATTCTGACTGCAATTTTTTTCTATAACCTTGAATTCAATGACATCAACAATACAAATCAATTCAAATATGTAAATTCAAATGTAAATAATTGATTTTAAAACATAACCAAGTAAGCAACAACAAAAAATATGCAAACAAAACAAATGACAAAAGTGGTTCATAGATTCTCAATGTTGTGGTCATGAATGGGTCACCTGTTAATTGTTATACAATTTATCATATGTGAAATATCATAAAGCTTATTTAGTTTAATTGGTAACTATGTCAATAGTCCTGCAATTTCCAAAGTATGTTGATAAAGGGGAGTTTTTGTGGTTTGGTTTTTAGTTGACACTATTACTGTAAAGGTCATAAAAATAATAGAAGAATAATTCACAGGAAATGGGTATTCTTATTTATTATATTAATAATTTACAAATTATGATGTTTACAGCTTCATATATAAATTATAATGATTTCAGTATTTCTTTTAGAAAAAACACAACAACTTTAAGGTAACATGTAAAATTGTATTTAAATGAACATAATTTCATAATCACTGAAACATGATGTTTAATTTTAATGATTATAATAAGTAAAACTGTTTTATCAAGTGATTCTTTATTTTATACCAGTATATCTTAGTGTATTACTGTATATATTTAGTTGAGTAAGTGAAGAAAAGAAAAGAATGTAATACAGTAACTGCATAAACTAAATATGACATAATTTATGTCTTTTTTATTATAATAGAATAGCACTGAATTTTCTTACTTGAAATAATGAATAAAAGGTTTATATGTCAAATGTCATGTAAAATTACTGCATACAAAACACACATATTTTAACTGTTTACATTTTCAATTGTAACCTTAGGTGTTAGTTCATCTGTATGACAAAGTTTTGCACCTTTAATGCATTATGAATTATAATATGAGCCGCATCACAACAATACCAACATAATGGGTTTGCGACCAGCATGGATCCAGACCAGCCTGCGCATCCGCGCAGTCTGATCAGGATCCATGCTGTTCGCTATCAGTTTCTCTACTTGTTATAGGGTCTGTAAGCGAACAGCATTGATCCTGATCAGACTGCACGGATGCGCAGGCTGGTCTGGATCAATGCTGGTCGCAAACCCATTATGTTGGTTCTGTCGTGACACGGCTCATATAAATTTTACCCGACATATATTATAAGATGACTAAGATGACTATCATTATGTTAAGAGTTACAATACTCACTGCTATTAAAGCTTTAGATGTTATTAACCAAATCATAGTAGTTAAAGAGTTATTGCCCTGTCATTCCCAAATCATAGCAGTTAAAGAGTTATTGCCCTGTCATTCCCAAATCACAGCAGATAAAGAGTTATTGCCCTGTCATTCCCAAATCACAGCAGTTAAAGAATTATTGCCCTGTCATTCCCAAATCACAGCAGTTAAAGAGTTATTGCCCTGTCATTCCCAAATCACAGCTGTTAAAGAGTTATTGCCCTGTCATTCCCAAATCACAGCAGTTAAAGAGTTATTGCCCTGTCATTCCCAAATCATAGCAGTTAAAGAGTTATTGCCCTGTCATTCCCAAATCACAGCCGTTAAAGAGTTATTGCCCTGTCATTCCCAAATCACAGCAGTTAAAGAGTTATTGCCCTGTCATTCCCAAATCATAGCAGTTAAAGAGTTATTAACCTTTAAAGTCATAAAAAGCCATATTATATCAAGAAATATTTTTATTATACTTGTAAATGTTTAACATTATTTTGTTGCTATAATTGTACTGGTTGATTCCAGAAAGAGTTTAACATAGAATATCTCTGTCATTAAACATACATGAATATTGTGCGTAAACAGAATAAATTTTTCTGGAACAAAATATTATACTGCTATTTTAAGTAGTAATTAGCAATAATTTCCTATAGAAACATATTTCTTTAATTACAGTATTTTTGAATGATCTTTTTTCAAACTTCAAACAATAATTTTGTTAACAAGACAGCCTATAAAATTATATCAGATTTACACACTTTAAGGCTGCCAAAGGAGTGAGTAAGGGGGACATATTCTGGTGTGGTAAAAAACAAAAATTCTAGTTTCTGTAGATGACTTGGGTTTACTACGTCATAACTTTTCTATTTTTTACTCTCCTATACGAGGAATGTCCAAACAGTTTGTTTGTTTTGTTTGTTTTGGGTTTTACGTCACATCGACACAGCATAGGTCATATCGCGACGTTCCAGCTTTACTGATGGAGAAAGACCTCAGGTGCACTTCCGTGCATTATTTCAGGCACGAACGAGAACTTGAGTAGAACTACCGACGTTCCGTAAGCTAGCTTCCTCACATGAAAAAATCCAAAGTCCTGTCGTTATTCAAACCCACAGCGGTGAGGGGCAAGTGGTTTGAAGTCAACGACTTTAACCACTCGGCCACGGGCGCCCCTCCAAACAGTTCGTAGACAAGTCTATAAGATAATAATAAGCGGTCATATCAATATGATATTTTGCTAAAGTATGTAATTACTATTAATAAAAAAGAACTCACTAATATTTGTAAAATGCCCATCACCATGGCAACATGATTGACAGTATATGTATTTACAATAAAACTTTTTAATACTGTAGAAAATGGCCACATATATCTTTAGCAATGTTCACACAAGGTCAGAATCTTATGAGGTTATTTTAGGAAACTTAGAATAGAAGAAAAAAGATAAGGTTTCTTCCTGGTTGTAGGATAACAGCTGGGGTTCTATTTATGGTAAATTTAAAGTGGAATCTTTGGAAATGAAAAAATAAACCATTGAGTAAACAGTTCATGATTTCATGTATTTTATAGGAAATAATAATGATAATGTCATTGAATGGGCAGTCAGAAGGCAGCAATTACCATGTTACATTTTTTTTCTTTTGGTTGAATTTGAATAATTTGTATTTAACTGGGGAATAACTTTTATTCTTTGTTTTTTTAATAGTTTGCATTCTGGTATTATCTAGAAATAAAAAAATATGATTATTATATCTGTTTTGATATATTTTTCATACAATGTACATAACAGAAAATGGGTAAAGCTTAATTTCAAGTTCAAAAGCAATTTTCCCAGAACATAATTAATATTTCATTTGAAACTAAAAAAAAACTTGACCAGTTACTTACTATTGTTAACACTTTGAATTCTTAAATCTTTGTTGCAACAATGCCTTGTCTAATGAATTACCACTGTTTTATTGTCAGCCCAGTCTACATATAAATGCATAATGTTAACTTAAAGTTCTTAATTTTTGGACTCTAATATAAATTTCCCTCATTTTATGTGTATGTACCTTATTTTGATGTCAGTGCCTCTCATTTTGATGCCTATGTTATTTTATTATGATATCATGACCGTGTCCCTATTTTTTGTGTGTATGTTCCTAATTTTGTGTCAGTGTCCCTAATTTTGATGTCAGTGTCCCTCATTTTGATGTCAATGTCTCTATTTTTGAGGTGAGTTTCCCTCATTTAAACAATGGACTAATCCAATCTTAAAAATAAGTTGAAAATTCATATTTGTTAAAATTAAAGACAAAGTTATTGATTTTCTTCTTTCATTACAAGTGTTTTAAGTTGAACTCCTCACTAATTATTTCTGTATCAGGCCTTTCTATAAAAAGAATATGTTATTTTTGTTCCTCAAGTCAAAGACACAATACATGTACCTCATAAACAATACCTTTCAAATGTTTGTTTGATTTGTATGATTTTCTATATCATTATATTGCCATAATGTTAATATGAAAACAATCCAAGAAGTAACGGATATATTTATTATAGTTAAGATTTATATGGTATTTTGCAACAGGAAAGTTAAGGACGGATGAATTATCAAGTTATAAATCTAAACTGAACTTTTCTCTTCTGTTTGCTTATTATAAGAGATAACAATCTATAATAAATCATACAAGTAGGAATTGTTTAACTAAGTGAATTAATGAATGAATCATCAGTTTCTATGTATAAAGTTTACATTGTGATTCAATTTTATGTTTTCATGTATGCAGTTTAATTATACTCATACATCTTGTCTTTATGCACAATGTAAAGTTTAACATTTACTGCTGCTAAATTTTGTATAAAATTTGGACTTTGCCTGAGATGGTCGGTTGTAACTTAAATGGGGTTAGTGATCAAAATATTACTCGAATGTAAAATAGCATCTTCTGACTTCCAAAGCTATGCAGGTTGGCCTGACTTTAGTGCAGTATGGGCTGATTTTGTGCTAGTTGGCCTGAATTTTTGTGCAAGTTGGCCTGAATTTTGTGCAAGTTGGCCTGATTTTTATGGAGGTTGGCCTGAATTTTGTGCAGATTGGTCTAAATTTTGTGCTAGTTGGCCTGAATTTTGTGCAGGTTGCCTGTCTTAGTTCAGGTTGGCCTGCCTTTGTGCAAGTTGGCCTGCCTTTGTCCAGGTTGGCCTTACTTTTTGCTTGTTGGCCTGATTTTGTACAGACTTTAAGGCAAGTCAGTATTGCACTTTGCAAGATTTAAACATTTTTTTCTACCAAATACAGTTCTATAAGCTTGTGTATTGTATAAGTAATAAATTAGGCAAGACTTGCCTTGAAGTTTAAGTTAATCAGTCATTTACTGCCTTAGAAGTACAGGGTCCTCCATAGGGTCCTCTTGTTTTCTTTCACAAAATATCCCATGCTGAATGTTTGTTGTTGATAACTTTAACAATAAGATTGCTTATCTTGTATATTTCAGATCGTCATAGATGGTTCACTAGAAGCAGCATTTATGGTTTTATGTGGCGGCCTGTTTGTAACTTGTCTATTCTTTCCCCTAGTCATCATACAGAAGTTCTATAGAAAAGCTCCGAGTGTAATATCTGCCGGAATATGGGCCGATATGTTACTAATTATAAACATCTATATGAGCGTGATGCAAAAAACTTCGGCAAGCGATGATTTACCAGCGGTGTTTTTTGTGATTATAGTGCTATATACAATGTTACCATTGCCGAAGAAGGTCTCGGTAGTGTGTGGTGTTTTAAGTATGACAATTCAGATTCTTATGGCAGGATTAATGGCTGATTTAAACAGAGAAAATCTCGTTTTTCAGGTAAGAACATGTACAATGTACAATATTTCCTGGTTACAAATAAAAGCCTTTTTTGAGATGGTACAAGTACCAAAATTTCCCACATACAATTAATAACATATAAAGGTGACCTTGACAGTGGGTTTTTCCCATCTTAACTCTGTTACAAGCAAACCATTACCACTTAAGCTTCCCAGTGCTCAAACGTTATCAATTTAATTGAGTTGTTAACACATTGTGCTTGTATAGGTATCTGTAAAAGAATGTTTGCACCCAAGAATTTGATGGGTATCCGTGTCTGAAAGCTTGAGGTCGTTGACTACAAACCACTTGCCTCTCATCGCTGTAGGTTTGAGCCTCCAAAGCGTTGTTGGATTCCACTTGTGAGAAAGCTATCTAGCTAGCTGTTTGTGCCTGAAATAATGTACAGAAGAGCATCTGAAGTCTTCCGCCACTAGTAATTAAAGCTTGAAAGTCGCCATTTGGGAAAAACACACAAATTGTAAATTTTCAACTAATCATGATCATGTTTATTTATAACCTTTCATTCACCTATTATAATGAAATTATACATGTCTTTTCTGGGATAATAATTCCCCCAAACAAACTAGACTTACCTGTAAGTTGACGTTGGGTTGGAATTCTATGTAGTCATATAACAACTGGAGGGATCAAATGAGATGTGCATAGACCGTATCGATATTCCTCAGTCTTCAAAGCGATAACAGAAAAGTTATGTCCCAGAACGGGATCAAAAAGTAACATTTTCCTTAGGTATTAATATATGTAACTGTAACATTAAATGTTTTTCTGGGTGGAGTGGGAGGGCATTTGATCCCTCCAGTTGTTATATGACTACATAGAATTCCAACCCAACGTCAACTTACAGGTAAGTCTAGTTTGTTTGGGGGAATTCTATTACGTCATACAACTTCCGTGCTCAAATGAGACTTCAACACAAGAGGACATAACTTTTATGGGCTACGAGTCACTTACTATAACACATGTAAATGTTTCAACAGTAATGTACGTATATTTTTTACCTGTATCTGACATGTTACTGTAATACTGCGGACTGGAAGGATACCTCTGTTTCCAGTGGCTTCTCATAAAACTGAGCAAATGTCCTCTCTGTTGCCCATCCAGCAACTTTCATGATCTCATTCAGCGGAACTCCACTCTGCTTTGCCTTGGAGGTTACTGCTCCCCTAGCACTATGTGTTTTATATTTATCAACGTCAATACCTGCATCTCTCATTACACATTTTATCCACCTACTGATAGTTGTCGAGACAACAAACTTGTATGGTTTAATGTAACTTATGAATAACCTTTTTTCTTCTCCACGTAAATGTTTAGTACGCGATATGTATTCTTCTAATGTACTATATACACACAACCTCCTATCTGGAGTATACTTCTTGCAATTTACAACAGGGTTACGTTTACCCTTACGACATTGTTTCAAAAGCCCACAATAATACAAAATAAAGGAATTCTCATCCTTTTTCATACCTTCTAAAGTTAATAAACTTACAGAGTGAGAACGACTTGCCTGAGTCAAAACAATAAGTGTTGCTAACTTATAGCTTAACATTTTCAATGTCAAATTATTCACTGGTGGCAGCGTCTTCAGGTGACTCAGAAGTTTTGAAACATCCCACGTTTCTGTATACTTTGATCTTGTAGGTCTTAAGTTATACACACCAGTCATGTATCTCACAACTAACGGGTGTGAGCCAACATTATACCCTTCATGTGATTCACAAAGCATTGACAATGCACTCCTTGCTGAATTCAAAGTTTCATAACTATAACCCTTATTAAAAAGTTCTGTAAGAAATTCTATCACAAAGTCTATAGAGGTTTGAAATATATTACTTTGCCTTTCACGACAGAAAAGAACCCATTTGTTAATGTAACATGAATATTGCTTCTTAGTGGAGCGTCTCCATGACGCCATGATGATTTTGACAGACTTTTCCGAAAGTTCTCTGCTTTCGAATGATTTCCTGATATATGACATGCCATCAAATGTAGTTTGTTTACAAGAGGGTGAATTTTGTTCAAGCCCGGAATTCGTAGTGTGTTGCGACTTACTTTGATGATTAGTGGGATGTCTATTAACATTTCCAAAACTGCTGTGTACCAGTTCTGAGTTACCCAAACAGGCGCCACCAGGACCATCTCTGCTTCGTCTAGCAGTACCTTCTGCACCAGACGACCAATCAGACTGAAAGGAGGAAAAGCATAAATAAATTTTCCTTTCCAGTTTAATGAAAAAGCATCTACAGCTTCTGCTTCCGGGTCTGGTTTCCAAGAGACATATCTTGGCAACTGTTTGTTTAACCTGGAAGCAAATAAATCTACTTCCGGCTGCCCAAATATGTCTGCCAATTTTGAAAACAACCCATCATTTAGCATCCATTCAGTATTGTCATTAAATTTTCTCGAACTAGCATCAGCCTCATTGTCTATTCCAGGAACATGCGTTGCTGAAAGCCATATATTTCTTTCACAACACCACAACCAGATTTGTCTAGCAAGACTGTTTAAATTCTGTATTTTTCCTCCCATGTTCTTAATATAGGAGATTGCACATGTATTGTCTGATCTTATCTGAACATGGCTATTAGTTGTGGTTTTGCAAAAGGATTTTAATGCATAGCTTACAGCAAGCAGTTCCAGGAAATTGATATGGTTTTGGGCCTCCTGGTCACTCCATCGACCACCAGTTTCTAAATTTTCACACACTGATCCCCAGCCTTGGATCGAGGCATCGCAAGTGATAACAATGCTTGGGTTTCCATGAGAAATTCTCCGCTTTTGTTGAGAAAGATTATCAATCCACCATTGTAATTCAACTTTAATTGATTCAGTTACCATCATGGTGGACTCATAATCTCCTCTATTTTCTTTTAAAGCAATGATTTTTTCCCTCTCTGTATCACGATAATACAAAGGAGCAAACTCAACTGCAGAGAAAGTGGAAACCAGGAGACCCAAAACTCTAGCAACTTCCCTAATCTTTGCATGATTACGGTTTTGCAGATCTACACATGCTTGGACAATTCCATTTACTTTTTCTACCGGCAAAGTTACAATCATTTCTTTAGAATCAATATCGTTACCGAGAAAGGTAATTTTTTGAATGGGTTCAAGTACTGATTTTTTATCATGTATCATAAAGCCAACATCAGTCATTAAATTGACAGTGTCGGACACATTTTCTCGACATTCTGAGATTGTGTCTGCCATTAACAATGAGTCATCTATGTACCCAGAATTCTTATGTCCAAGCATGCGTAGAGATGCATAAACTGGCTTCATGAGCCTAGTAAACTGTTTTGGCGCACAAGAAATACCATTTGGAAGAGCTTCGTACTGGTAGATTTTACCTGACTTCTGAAATCTTAGCTTAATTTTGTGTTCTGTTGCAATTGGAACAGAATAGTAGGCATGACGCAAATCAATTGATGCAAAATAACAGCCAGGTTTGACTAATTTTAATACAGATTCAAATGTGTCCATTTTAAAATGATGATATTCAATAAATTCATTTAATTCTTTCAAATTTAAAATCATTCTATATTCACCATTCTTTTTAGGACGTATGAAAATTGGAGAAATATATTCCTCAGGATGATGTTCAACTTCTGTAATAACACCCATTTTTAATAATTTTTCTATTTCTTTATCTACAATGTTATCTTCTTCGGGTGTGAAATGATTTATGTAAGAAAAAGTTTTAATGGGATTAACACCCTCTTTAAATTCAATGTGACAATGTTGAACAATGTCCAACACTGAATCATCACTGGTTATTTTTCTCCAATTTTCAATAAAATCCTTCAATCTACCAGCTTTAAAAGTACTAACCTGCTCTACTTCTTGGGCGCCATCCTGGCATTTTTTGAAGCTGCCGATATGTCCGGCCGACCACGACCTCTACCACGGAACCCTCGTCTGTAGTAAGGATGAGGGCGTCTGCTAACATAGCCACGATAGTTGCCCCGAGGGAATCCTCGACCAAGACTACGACCAATCTTGTTCAGGTCATTGATCTCCTTCACATTCTTGTTGACGTCTGTATCGTCACCATATAAGTTATCAGTGAATGGAAGAGATGCTGAAGCCAAATAATGGTACTTCGGATCAAGATCCGACTTATGGAGTTCTTTCCGGCGAATATTTATCAATTTATTAGCCTGTCCGAGCAACGCAATAGAGTTTGAACTCCAGTCCATATCACAAGGGTCTAAAGAGTCAGCATTTTTGTCAATAAGCTTGACAAGGTTGGATGTGGCTTTGACGATCAAATCTTGAATTATCTGCATTCGGTTGTCGTCGGCCTGTGTATGCATTTTCAGTAGTCTCCAGATTCCCTGGTTGACTCTGGTTTTAACCAACGCCTCACAATTCTGTGGCCTGTGTATGTCCTTCACTATATCTGACAGTTTATCTTCCGTCAAACCACTTCTAAACGACATGTTAACAAAATGTGCTAGGTCATCATTGACTTCACTATCAACAGCGTCTTCTTGCTGGAATTTGTTCACTAATGAACTAAATATACCTCCCCCAGAATTTTTCTTAGCACTTGAAGGAATGGATGCTTGTTCAGATATACAAGCATCATCATCATCATATTGTTCTTGGCATTCATAGTCATTGTACTCATTATATTCACTGTAATCTTGATCAGTCAACTGTTCAGTGAAGGACTGTAATTTTTGTTCTTGTTTTTCCAAGCGTGTGGCTTGTGCATTGAGATTTGCATTCATTTCCTTTAATATCAGTAACACTTCTTTCGTTACCCCACCCTCCTTGGTGGGCAACTGTTTCGTAGTTTGTTTACCGCTACTGCTGCTAGTAGCAGCCTTGTCACTTGAAATTAACATGGAAGAATGACTAGACGAACTAGATGTGGTAGTAACTGGGGTTGTTTCATTTTGTTGGGAGACTTTTATTGTCTTTTTCCCCGTGTTTTTTAACTGGACTTCTTTATCTGCCATTTTGCTGAACACGCGACTTCGTAAAGCAACTCTACTAACGCACGTGGGTATGTCGTAAAATGTATTGTCGTAAAAAATACAACAAAGGCAAATAAACAATATTTGCGAACAAATATTATAAAATTGTATCAAATTGTTACTAATAACAATAAAATAATAAGATTATTGCTACGAATAGCAATAATTTGTAAGACTGACTAGAACAACAATTGTCTAAATTGTGAACGAACGAATCCGTCACGGAAAACGGTCAGCTACTGTAGAAATACGACTGCACTCTACGAGTAGCAAAAACGCACTGAGGAATATCGATACGGTCTATGCACATCTCATTTGAGCACGGAAGTTGTATGACGTAATAGAATTAACATTCAACTGATGATATATATATATATATATATATATCCTTATATAGCCATTCAATAGAAAGATCACACAAGATCTTGTTAGCATTTGTATTTTATGCTGTATATGAGCCGTGTCACGACAAAACCAACATAATAGGTTTGCGACCAGCATGGATCCAGAACAGCCTGCGCATCCGCGCAGTCTGATCAGGATCCATCCTGTTCGCTTATCAACTCTATTACAAGTAGAGAAACTGATAGCGAACGCATGGATCCTGATCAGACTGCGCGGATGCGCAGGCTGGTCTGGATCCATGCTGGTCGCAAACCCATTATGTTGGTTTTGTCGTGACGCGGCTCATATTATATTTATCAACTGAATTAAGATATCACAGCTGCTGTCTTTACAGATGAAAGAATCTGTCAAATTAGAATTACACGTGTCACACCTTTGTCGAATTAATGCAATTAATGAGACATACAAATAGGAGCTTTCACTTGATTTACTTTCGAAAGAAATATCACATCTTCCCATTTTTGTTTCACTTGTAATTTGATCTCAGTGTTTACATAAATATATTTTTAATAGAACCTCCTGATTGTTGTTTAATTAAGAGAGATCGTGGCAGTGAGTTCACAAGTTTAACTTTTCATGCTACATCATGTCTAAAATGATTTGCCAGGTGCCAGTTTGGCTCATCTGTATTGAAGATGAAATTACAGAACAGCATGTGCTGAGCATATAGAGAAAATTATTTAAAAAATCCCAATATCATGTTCCAAACGGCAGTGTTGAAAAGACCAAGATTTGTGTTGTGTCTATAGTGTGTTGCTTTTAAAGAGTTTAGAATTGCTCTACACACGTTGAAATTTACATGTATATTTATAGGAAGAATGCATTTGCATACATTTTTCAGCGTTTATATTTTGGTCTTATGGCTCCAAAAATAGGATAATAACAGTCCTATGGCCCTGCGCACTATAGAGCTAGACCATCTTGTTAAACTGGGGAGTTTGTCCACACTCTATACTCTCTATATATTTATGATTTAACAAATTTATATTCCTTTTTGTATTTTTCAGTTGTTTTCAAATTTAGTGCTATTACTGGGTGCAAATTTGATTGGCATCTATCACAAGTATTTAACGGACATCACTCATAGACATACATTCCTGGAGGCCAGAAAATCTATAGAGTCAATGGTGAAACTTGAGAAAGAAAAGAAAGAACAGGTAAGGATAAGGAGTTCTCCAACAGAAACTGCTTTATTGAGTTGGTTGATTGAATTTTATTTGACTGCATTTTATATTGAAACAGTTAGGTTTTACAGAATCATATTTAATAACTTCTTGGTGGTGGTGTTGGTAGTTTTCACTCCAGATCACGGCAAAAAGCAATACTATATTTACCAGAGCTCAGTTCAGTCAACACATTGTTTCCCAGGGCAGGCTGTCAAGCAGTTTACTACTTTACTTTCACAAGGAACTAATGACTTACATACCTGCCTGAGCAGAGGTACAGTGCATATGACCATAGAAATGAAAGTGATCTGCACTGTCCGAGAGAATCGAACCTGGATTGCCAAATTCACAGTCAAATGCTCTACATATTGAGCTTACCAGACGACTGTTGAATAACTTTTTGTTTTAAGACATGTCTTAAAAGTTATATTCATGGTATTACTCTTTTGAGGATTTTAAAAAATATAATTAACCAGAGCACAAGATTTTTTAACACAGTCCTCAAATTATGTACCTAAAAATCCATCTGCACCAACTAGAAACATGTTTTTACAAAATTGCTGAAGGGAGCACGCTCCCCAACAAAAAATGGTTGTAACATGACTGTGGCTTTAAATATACATGATAGAAAATAATAAATAATAATAGATCTCTGTTTATATTAATGTGTAGGAGGAGTTATTGACAAGCTGTATTCCGAAAGATTTGATGAACTCCATGAAGGAGGACCTTACACGGAAGATGATGAGTAAAGTACCGAAAATTACACCATTCCACGATCTTTATGTAAAACATCATAGTAACGTCAGGTAAATTATTTTATCATCTTTGTTTTCCTGTTTGTTCACCCGTTTTCAGCGGGACTTTTAAAATAATGTGGCTATATCACATTCGCCATTGTTTCGATCGCCGAGGAAGATGGCGTAATATATTCAATGCAACTTCATATTTCTTAAAAAGTGTTGGAGCACCACACTCAATACCGTATTTCTAGTATATACAGGTCAAGGGTGCTTGATTGATTAAATGCTAAAATCTGGCCTTTTTCATCTGCCGAAATGCTCTCTAAGATGTTTTATTCATCTGTTCACACTGATTTATATACAAAATAATTAAAAAATCTAAGAATCAATAATAAAAAAAGTGATATTTTTCTATTTTGTGATCTTGATTTCTGCAAGCATCTAGAGGTACTGCTTCAACAGTTTAGTGAGTTAAGCCCTTACTGTTGGTCACAGTCTAAAACTTATAACTCCTGCGCAGTTTTTTGACTGAATTTTACCCCTTTTTGATTATCAAGCACTTAGTAATGGTAGTTTTCATATTTTCTCTTTTTTCTTAAATGAAAGTTTTTATATAGATTGATACATACACGAATAGATTATGTAATAAATATAATCAAGCCTAAGATTTTAATACTGTATCAAACATAATGTATGGTCGCAGTAGTGTACAAGCAAATCTCAAAGAAAAAAACAAAATAAAATCATATTGTTAATTTTGCAATATCATACCAAAAATATATTGAGAAGTGACATTTGAATCAATTTATAAAGGTTTTTGTACTCTTTATGTAAATAATATGGTTGCAAATCATCCTAATATGACATAACATGTCTTGTTAACTTGCTTTTTTTTGTAATTCTGGAATTAATAATGATTCTTTATTATACCTTTAATATGATACTCTTACTTATTTATGCTTTTTCAGTAAATTGTGAACATTTTTTACATTGACAGTTTATTGTAGCCATGTATTACATATATGAACATTGTATAGTCAATTTGCTCAAGTTACATGTAATTGTAACTGGGGCATTCAACCTAAGGGAAGAGAGGGGATAGCAGGGTAGAGTAAGGGATAGCAGGGGGAGTATAAGGGAGAGAGAGGGGTGGTGGGGTACTGTAATAGATAAAGGGGGTGAGGGGAGAGCAGGGGATAGCAGGGTAGAGTAAGGGATAGCAGGGGGAGTATAAGGGAGAGAGAGGGGTGGTGGGGTACTGTAAATAGATAAAGGGGGTGAGGGGAGAGCAGGGGATAGCAGGGTAGAGTAAGGGATAGCAGGGGGAGCAAAGGGAGAGAGAGGGGTGGTGGGGTACTGTAATAGATGAAGGGGTGAGGGGAGAGCAGGGGATAGCAGGGTAGAGTAAGGGATAGCAGGGGAGTATAAAGGAGAGAGAGGGGTGGTGGGGTACTGTAATAGATAAAGGGGTGAGGGGAGAGCAGGGTAGAGTAAGGGATAGCAGGGGGAGCAAAGGGAGAGAGAGGGGTGGTGGGGTACTGTAATAGATAAAGGGGGTGAGGGGGGAGCAGGAGATAGCGGGACATTGGTATTGTCAAGGATAGCCAACTAGGGATAACAGAGCAATATAGTGGATAGCAGAGGATATAAACCATCTTTTTTACCTTCCGTCTCTTCCTGCATAGCCAGTGTTATGTGATGTAATGTTGGTGCATTAGGCTTGAATTTTACTGTCTGATTGACCCCGAGGGGCAGGACTTTTACCAGCATTTTGACTAGTTCATAAGTCCACAGGTTCCTTCTTTTCTCTAGGAATTACATTTGACTGGTGCATTCCAATTTACTCTATGCAGATACATTGTAATAATCTTCACCTTAGTGCAGTAACGTGTTAACTCCTATTAAATTATATATAGGAGTTAACCTGTTACTGCAATAAGGTGATAGTATGTAGATATTGTAATCATATCAGTCTCTAATATTATCATGTCATTTCTTTTTTTTAACAGTATATTGTATGCAGATATTGTGAACTTCACGCCACTCGCTGCAGAATGTACAGCACCAGAGCTGGTTAAGATGTTGAATGAACTTTTTGGCAGATTTGATCAACTAGCAGAGGTTTGTATATTCTTATAAAACACACCTTACATGAAAACTTCACATTAACTATTAAAAGTTATCCAATTCAACCTGATTTTGTACTTGAAAATGCATAAAAACAGCCCTCCCCGACCCCCTAACTCTTGAACCTTGGACATTTGGCCCCCTTACTTGGTTTAAACATATTTATTCTATACATTTTTGCATGATGAACAATATTTACACGATACAATTTGGGTGAAAGCTATGAAAGCTTATGAGTGTCCTCTCCCCTTTACTTGTTGGTGGTGCTCCCACATATGTTTTGAGGCTGAGACTGATTTTATGTTGTTTTACAAAGTTGTTTTTCATTTCCTTTTTCGCAAATCATTATTATAATACCACAATGGTAACATTTTTTGTTAAATTTCCTCTTGCGCACTTAAAATAAAAACATAAAAAATAATGAGACTTTATTTTGTAAATTATCAAAAAATGCTTGTTCTGTTGTTTTTGAAATGAAGTAAATCATCATAAAGATATTTTAAATGAAGATATCAGAACTGTTTTTGCTCAGTTAGTCAGCAGATTCTTGTAATATAAGATTGTTTATTTTTTGTTCGATACAGAATTGAAATACAATTGTACAAGCATTTAAGGTAGTGATATATGCATCTGTTCATTATTTCATGGTCGTTTTCTTCTGGAAATAAGAAATATGATCATCCTGTGGGCCTTATAATTTTTGTACTTCTTTGAACATTTCAAAACACAAATAAATCACTAGACAAAAAGTTATAAATGACATAAGCATTTTCGTTCTACAGTTCTACTGCCTGGCAATCGATGTTAACGATAACAAAAAAGAAATACTTCTAATTATGACAATAAAATTACATGACTTTGTGAAAAATTTGATTTTCTTTAAAATCCTTGCATATGGAAACTTAAACTTTTTTATCCATTATCTATTAATATGAAATTTTAATGATCTAAGATTGTGAGTTTTTGAATTGCTTGTACATGACCTTTTTTTCTTGGTATCATAATACTTTGACACGCACACCCACACACCCAATTCCCCCACAGCCTGAAAAAAAGTTCCCCTTTCTTATTAACATATACTCATTCGCTTTCTAGCACCTTAGATTGAAATTCAGAAAAGAAAATGTATAGAAATGGTCTACGTTAAAGTAAACTTTATTTTATTTTTTCATCTTTAAGACTTTGAACAATACAGACTAGAGAGATATGTATGAAATCTATGTCAAAAGTTACCTGACTTTATCAATACATCATAGTGATTTATTATTTAAGGTATCTTCACAGTGTTTTAGGGCTTGTATTGAAACTTGTTTACATACATTTTTACAGCTAACACTGTCCTCATTAGTTATAAAACATATGTTATACATCATTCAGTCAGACAGGTGACAGGTTTTAAATTTAGATTTAAGAGTAGTAATTTTAAACACCTGTAATACTATATTGATATGATTTCTTATATTTTAAGCAACATATTGACACTTATATTTCCTTTGACTTTTGTATAGTAATGTTTCAATGATTCGTGGAACAAACCAGTTAATGTATTGAAATTCCTAGATATTTAGATTAATATTGACATTATGAAATTAATTAATAATGATAATATCAAATTCATAGATATTGACATTATGAAAAGCATCATATTAAATATGACAATCAAAGATATTGGCAGTATGATAAGTTGATAAGTATTGACACCTGATGTAATTCATAGATATGGAAATTCTGAAATCAAAGACTTTGACATTATGAATTTCATAGATATTTACATTTTGAAAAGCAGAGATATTGACATGATAAAATTCATAATTATTGACATCATGATGCAACCATAGTTTTTGACATTTTTATAGAATTTTGAGATAATGATATTATGACATGCATACTTGATGGCATTATTATAAAATTAATAGATATTAAAATGGACATTTTTAGGCAATTTGACAATCTTTGATATTATTGGGAAATTCTTAGATATTTAGATTATTATGAAATCCACAGATATTGACATTATTAAATGACATTATTGTAAAATCAGAAGATATTGACATTATTATGAAATCCATTGATATTGACATTATTTAATGACATTATTGTAAAATCAGAAGATATTGACATTATTATGAAATCCACAGATATTGACATTATTAAATGACATTATTGTAAAATCAGAAGATATTGACATTATTATGAAATCCATTGATATTGACATTATTAAATGACATTATTGTAAAATCAGAAGATATTGACATTATTATGAAATCCATTGATATTGACATTATTAAATGACATTATTGTAAAATCAGAAGATATTGACATTATTATGAAATCCACAGATATTGACATTATTAAATGACATTATTGTAAAATCAGAAGATATTGACATTATTATGAAATCCATTGATATTGACATTATTTAATGCATCATTGTGAAATCAGAAGATACAAAATTTAATGTATTGACATTTTTATCAAATTCATAGATATTAGGATTATGAAGTTCTTAGATGTATATGTCAATGGAACTCTTGATTCTGATTTGGTTATTTTTAGATTTTAAAGCCATTAATTTTGTAAAGATATAATTATTACAATATAAATGTAAATTAAATTGTCTTTTGTAGAAGAACAACTGCATGAGGATCAAGATTTTAGGAGATTGTTATTATTGTGTGTCTGGTCTGCCAATGCCCACAGAAAAACATGCCATAAACTGTGTGAAAATGGGATTGAAAATGATAGAGGCTATAAGGTAAGAAATGTTTATACCTTAACTGTTCACACATCTAAAGATTATTAAATTTTAAAAATGCATACTTTTGCAATTGTCTTATTTGATAATCAGAATCTGTCCTTATTGTTTTGAATGAAATCAAGCTTTCTAAAATATTTTCACATCTTTACTATCATAACAAATTTTCAAATTTGAAAGTCCTTATTAAGTGACTCCACTGAAGTTTTTTTTGACATGAAGGGACTGGAAATATTTTTTCAAGACTTTTGTAAAATTTGATGTAGACTAAAAACTTGTATGCAAAATTTCAGATCATTTCTCTGTTTTTACAGTTTTTAATGTGCAAAATGACCAAATGACCAAAAAAATGAAGTCTTTTCATTCAAGAGAGGCTAAAATCTTTAAAAAAAAATCTATTTTCAAATTAATTTTGAGTACCATATATTTCTTACTATCTTTTGCAGACTTTCCCATTTTTAGTGTATCACTTGATATATGAAAGAATTCCAAATGTTATGTTTTAATGCTTTTGACTTCAGTTGAGCTTCTTTAAGTCATTATGTAATAGTTTTGGGAATAGATTTATGCAAAGATATTTTATTATTTATTATAAAACTGTATTATATTGTATACTAGGAATGTTCGGGAAGCAACTGGGGTGGAGGTGGACATGCGGATTGGCGTGCACTCAGGGACTGTACTGTGCGGGGTCCTCGGTTTGAAAAAATGGCAGTTTGATGTGTGGTCAGATGATGTCACCATTGCTAATCACATGGAGTCAGGAGGCGTACCTGGGTAATAATTCATTTTTTTTTCATTTTTTTTTTTTTTTTTTTTTTTTTTTTTGGGGGGGGGGGGGGGAATGGGTGTCATTTTCAGGGGTCAAGGTTTACCAGCACTGTTAAGGTAAAAATCCCTTTCCAGTTTTAATGGTAGAGCGGCACAGTAGGTTCCTCCAGTAGTAAATCTGGGAAGTGTTCATGTGACATTTTGACTGCTGGTATGATGTAAATAAAAATAACCCAACTAAATTATATGAGCCGTGTCATGACAAAACCAACATAATGGGTTTGCGACCAGCATGGATCCAGACCAGCCTGCGCATCCGCGCAGTCTGATCAGGATCCATGCTGTTCGCTATCAGTTTCTCTACTTGTAATAGAGTTTGTAAGTGAACAGCATGGATTCTGATCGTGACGCAGCTCATATACTATTTGCTGTTATCTTTGCTGTTGCTAACTACTATATTAGCATCATGCTTTAATAAGCCATATTATACTTAGCATCATTCTTCGCAGACTATAATGTCCCGTTCTTCATTAGCTTGTTAATTAGTGTTGAGTTTCTTTTATTTTGTTTCTGTATTTAGTGATTAACTAATTTAAAGGCACATTATGCCTCAGGAAAGGTGTTTCTTGTGCATGATGGGCCCTTAAGACTTTCAAGTTCACCATTTTAATGGGTTTTTTTATGTGTGTTTTTGTGTTTTTTATTTCTAGGGAAATATGAAATTTGATAGTCTTTGATATCCCGTATATCATCATATTATCAGGTTTTAATTGTATTTGCTGTTTGTAATATATGACCTTTTTGCACCACTTTGCAGTAAAATCCAAGACATGATTTACTGATATAAGTTTTCTATTGAAATTTATTGAATTATTTAAGGCGTGTCCACATCTCCAAGGCAACTTTGTCATATCTTGGTGAAGAGTTTCAGGTGGAGGAAGGAGAAGGGTACAAACGTGACTCCCTATTGAAGAGCAGAAATATTATAACTTACCTAATTATTCCTGTGGAGAAAAGGGTAGGATTATTTTTCATGAAATCATTTATTAATATTTTAGTGTGAAAAAAAAACTTATTCATAATACTAGAAGTTTTGAAAACAAGTTGAATATATATTTGGGCGAAAAGATACTATTTGGGTGTTATATTTCTTTACCCTTTTATGAAAGCATGTAATTTCTAATAATACATTTATCATAATTCCTATCATCATCATCATCATCATCATCATCATCATTATCATCATCATCACCATCATCATCACTATCATCATTATCATCGTCATCATCATCATCATCACTATCATCATCATCATTATCATCATCATCATCGTCATCATCATCATCACTATCATCATCGTCATTATCATCATTATCATCACCATCATCATCAAAGGTTGTTTAAGTAATATAATCAATTACACCCAAATGGTATTTTTTTCAAACTTTTCACATATTTAGAAATATTATCACTGTTTATTTGCGTGTGTATGTTTTTTCTTGTGCAATAAAATTAATGATGTTGTTTTTAGAAAAAGAAAGTAACAATCAGTGTAGATGAGGTGAGCGTTGTATTCACATTGTTTTATGTTATATCTCTCCCTCTCTCATGTTATACAATTTATGAAAAAATTGCACACATATACATTAATATATTAATATATGCATAATGACTTCTGACTACGCATTTGCACGAACTCTCTAATACAGAATAACAAATACTTCTTTAAAGTTTTTTGCTTCTTTGGAATGTACTAAATTAGATTCGTATGGCGATGAAATTTTTAAGTTGAACTTTATAAATACTAGTACATTCTTGAAGTCAATAAGGTCATGAATCAATATTTTGTGTAACTTTCATTTCTTAAAGCAATGAAGGTAAATAACATCACAAATTATTTTAAATCATTTTTGAAACTCATTTCTTATGGTTCAAATTATGAATTCTTTCATGTGAAAAGAGTATCCTTATAGCTTACTGGGCATTGGTGGTTCCACTCAGGTGTTTCTTTGTGCAATGAGGGGCACTATAGATATGCCTCCACAAGTTAAACTTGATTCACAGTGGAGTACCAAAGATCTGTCTCCACCAGTAAAATGTGATTTACTGAGTAGCACCAGAAATCTGCCTCAAAAAGTATACATGATTCATGGAAGGGCACCAGAGATCTGTCTCCACCAGTAAAACATGAGTCATTTAGGGGCATCCAAAGATCTGTCTCCACCAGTAAAATGTGATTTACTGAGTAGCACCAGAAATCTGCCTCAAAAAGTATACATGATTCATGGAGGGGCACCAGAGATCTTTCTCCACCAGTAAAACATTATTTTTGTAGGAGCATCAGAGATCTTTGTCCACCAGTAAAACATTAGTCATGTAGGGGCATCCAAATATCTGCCTCAACCAGTAAAATGTGAGTCACGGAGGGGCATCAGAGATCTGCCTCCATCAATAAAACATGATTAATGGAGGGGCACCAGAAATCTGTCGCCATCAGTAAATTCAAGAAAGTCTTGATGTGAACTGTTTAACGTCTGTATAATTTAAAACCTGACAGAAAAACAACAAATCATTAGTTACTGTATAATATTATAAAACAAAAACAAAGCCACCAAACAACCAAAAAAGCAACAAAAACAGCAAAAATAATCTGAAAATATTTACATTGTAATTACAGAAAGCTTTAATTTAAGATTATACTGATTGTATTCATGCTTGAAGTTTTCAAAGGTATGATCATACTTATCTGCATGAGTGTCAAATTTTTTAACTGCCATGCTCTCAGTTCTTACTCTATCATTTTCACTCTCACTTTAAAACATCTTAATTTAGTGCCTTATGAAAGCTAATACAGAGTTATTGTGTAATGTCAGATTTATCACTTTTAACTGTTGTAGAACTTTTTTTATTAGATTTGCACCATATCAGATTTGATGTTCTTTTTTTATGATATTCTTCTTTGTGAAATGTTGACAGAATGGTATGGTTTTTTGGGGTGGGAAAGGGGGGGGGGGGGAGAGTTTAAGATATTGAAAATTTTTTAAACGGTTTTCATATTTGATTGTACATTATTATTTACTTACTATCATTAATATTTACTTCTAATAATAAGAGACAAAAACATGATGATTTTACTTATCAAAAGTTTTTACATAATGACCTAGTTGCGTTTCAAACAGTTTAAATGTGTTAAGAATGCCTAATTTGTTTCTCATCCTATGAGATTTATGTGTAAAAACTTTACAAAATTATTTTACTCTGACAGTTGATGTCTTAATAGTTTCCTGCATGAATGTGAAATAACTTAATTGTTAGAAACTGATAGATGCTGTATCTTTATCTAAATTTTTCTTTTTTTTCCCCTTTAATATATTTTTATATTGCTTTATTTGAAAATAATGGTAGATATAATTTGGAATTTGCCTTGCCATGTTTTGATAAAGACTTATTTTACCCAATGCTATCACTAATACCATGAGAACCCTGCCTGCCACCGCTGTAAGAGCCACACGTGAGCCTGATCTTCTTTCTAGTCAAATCAGACTCGTGAATTATAGAATTTTCATATCAAAACCTCACATTAACGATGTATTATTTCCAAAATGTTCCATTGACAATTTTTCACTGGATGCAACTGCTTTTACCATGCAACCAGTGTTGACTAAGATGTGCCGTCTGATCTTGGTCCGCACTGTTCAATTTTCAGTCAGTATATATTTTGAAATTTTTCCCCCAAAAAATGAATGGATTTGTATTAATTGAAAGATGGACAAGTCCATTTTAGATATTTAACATTTAGCATGATATTTAGGGAGAAGTAACAACTATTTTTATTACAATATTTGATATTTGCACTGTGAAGATTTTATTTGGCATGTCATTTTGCTACATTTTTCTCTTCTTTTGCATTTTTCTAAGCATGAATTTTCATTTCACAGTCAGTTATTTTAATATAAATTCAAATTTTTATTTCTGAGTCCATTACTTACTTAACTGACAATGTTTATTTCTGCACTTTATTTATGTAAATGGTTAATATTTCCATTTTTTAGTCTTAATTTATGTAACTGGTTTATATTTCCATTTTTGAGTCTTTTATGAAATAATCATATATATGACATTTTTAATTTTTGTATTCATTTCCAGTTTCCTTTCATTAATAAAGAAGATTTCATATGTTTATCATAATTCTGATGCTAATATTCCACATGTCAGGGCCATTTTATATCAAATGATCTAGAGAAATATTTTCTTTAACTTAATTAAATAATTTAAATTGAGTGTATATTAATTCATTGACCGTTTAATTATTTAAATTTCAATACAGATTTCATTTATATAAATGTATTTCTTGTCAACTTTATTTCAAGCCTAACAACCATGTGTCAAGGATATTATGTTAATTTCAATTTTGTAATTCATATGTGATATATAAACATATAATAAAAGCTATTTGCGTATGTAACTTGTCAATCAGATATGATCAAAGATGAATATGTGACCAAATAATAGTGAAAGAAATCTTGAGATAGACTCAGACTAAATATCTCTTTGAGTATTGGGTAATTGAAAAGTTTTGTTGCATCTTAGGGCCACCATAAAAGATGTGAAGATGGGTGCATCTCAGATTTCACTTAAAATGTATATTAAAGTTGTTATCATGACTATTATGTGACATGTTGTCTTGTCAAAAAAAAAAAAATCGCATTTATTGATAATATCTATATCAAATTTGAATAACATGGTGAGAAAAAAATTAATTCCAGTTCTAGAGACAAAATCAAAGTTGACTTCCAAAAAAAAATATAAGAAACAAAAAAGGGGGGAAAGTAACAGCTTTTTGTAAGCCATATAAGCTTATTACATGGCCATCATCTTAATTATATGATACATGTACATTTGATATTATTATTGCTCTCCAACGGGTGTAGTTAAGCAAACTGTGTAAAAATAATCAAAACTTTAACATCAAATTGAAGAAAAATTATATTGAAGTTGATAATTGATAGCAATTTATAATAATTAATAGTAATTTATGTTTCCTTTTTGTTCTGTTTACAGATGGAAGGAAAGCCTATACGATCACGTTTCCAGAGCAACACACGTGCATCTGTCCGCGTGTCCCAGTATCTGGAGAGCTGGGGTATCGACAAACCTTTTTCAAATCTTCAAGTTAGCAACATGGCCACAAAGCTTCTAAGTGTGACGGTAAGTAAAAAATATTTTTAAAATAATTTTTAAGCACCATTTTTGGGTACCCTTGAAAGTGAGTAGATTTAGAATATAGACTTTAGTGCATGTTTTTGTTTTTCTTTGAACTTTTATTTATCTTTTTATACACTTTATGTTGTGATTTTCCTCTGTGGAATATGCAATACATAATTATATTTTTTGGGGCAATTTCTGTATTAATGTTGAAAGAAGTAGTATTAAAACATGTGGGAAAGGACTGTCTTTGTAGTTAGTAGTTATGTACATGTAGTTGAATTAGCTATGAATAGTTTTATATTGAATTTAATCAACTTTTAATCATAGTAACATTGTGTATTACTTTCATATTATGACAATACTTTAAATTTCCTGAAAAACAAAACTAAAATCATTCACTGTTTAATGTTATAAGTGCATGACTATTTGTTTCTGTCAGTCAAGCTAAGTATCTATGTTATAGTCACCACAATAACAAACAGTTCAGTGTTTGTTTGTGTGTATATGTGTCTGTCTGACTGTCTGTTGATACATCAGTCTCTATTTTGACATGTTTTGACCATAACTCTTTCATTTATCTAGGGACAAATCTTAAATAAATTGAACTTGCAAGATGATACCAAAGACCCTGTTTCATAGTTTCAAGGGAAGTTGGGTCATTTGTCTTACAGTATAAATATTTATTAAATTTCCTTAAATAAATTTACAGCTCATAGGTTAAAACTAGGCATGTTCATAAATTTCCATGACAAAGAAGCTTAAATATTTTGAAATTTTTGTTTTCATTTGCATGGCATGATAACTTGCAATTGTTTTTCCCTATTATTTGTTCTTTTCTGTTCACTTTATGTTCATCATTTTTTTCAGCTTATAAATGTAAGTTTATATTGAAAATTTTGCAAACTCACAGCTAACCGGAAATTGTATAGTATTATATTAACTTTAGAATTCAAATGTTTTAAATGTCATTGCAAAAAATCCTTTAACTTTAACATAAATCAGCAGTCCCTTTTTGTTACTTTCAGTTTTAAAAGTGCTGAGTTGTTGCACATGTTTATCCATATTTGTTATTTATAAATTATAAGTTTAAGACAATAAATGTATTAAAATATAAATGAAATTTGTCATGGTATTTGAAATACTTCATTTATATGTCCATGTGATCACTGGTGTTGATAACCCTGCAAAACAAAATGGTGATAACCTTTTTAAATGGCATGATTTTATTTCCAGATGTTTCCCATTCTATAATCAGTGACTGACATGACACTGGAAAAAACACCAGTGTATTACCAGAAATCTATGTAAATCCCTATTGTTTCCAGCTTATTTTCAGTGTTTTAATTCAAAGTCAGTGTTTATCAGTTTGTTGGAAGTGTGTTTCCATCATAATGTCAAAATTCTTCTTATAAGGGGATTCTCTGAGAAAAGATTCAGAAACTGTTGCCTTTCCAAATTTAATTTGATTATGTAAGTTTTAAAATTTGCTTTAAAAAATCCTCTCACGTCCAGAATTTTCCATGATAATTTCTTAAATTTGATAGCCCATATTCAGTAAACTGATTGCTAATGTACATGTACATGATACTAAAAAAGGCAATGTTTACCAAAATATGATGCTTTCAATGACCAACTTAGAGATATTAGTTGCAAAGACATTTAAAAACACAGTCAAAGTTATTATATAAAGGCAACCTTTAAATAGAGAATGCCTGTCTATGAAGATGATAACTTTATAAATTTTACTTCCAGCGAAATAAAAGGAAGTGGAAAATTCACCCTGAATAATAACACAATATGTAAAATCATTTGTGTTGCCTTTATAGAGAACTTTGACTGCTCAATACTTGTAACAAACAAACAAAAACAAAAAAGAAAAAAAAAGATGAAATAATGAATTATGTTTTGTTGTTGTTTTTGATTTTATTACTAATTTGAAGTTTAAAACCTGGTTAAAATTAACAAAATTATAGACAGCAGAAAAATTATGATGTTTGCTTAATGAAATAACAAAGTCACTTGCAGGGATACAGTCAAATCTGAATACTAAAGACCTTTACTATATCACCTGTATTGCATGACCATTAATACTTCATTTAAAGAAAAATTCATGTTTGATAACAGTACTTATTACTGTATTTAGTCGACACTTTTTGAGAGAAAAAAATCTTTCAAAAGTGGTCTTTGATGACAGAGTAATATGCAACATTCAAAAGTGGTCTTTAATGACAGGTTTGACTATAGAATAAGCTATATTTATACATTGTATGTTATACATGTAGCATATGCTTCAGTACAGAACACTGGTAAGGTGAACATTTAAGAACTATGTGTATTTTATTTAGTTATTTTTTAAGTAAATATTATTATATTAACTGTAACATGCATTATCAATTTTAAGATTTTTTTGTTGAGTTAGTCAAAATATGTATGCAGCTTTCACTTGTGAAAAGTTGATAAATCCTTTTAGTTTTATTTGTCAATTTTGCAAAGTTCTGTGATAACTACTTTCTGTGAAATTACGACACTCTGTTACAAGACTATTCAAATAACAAAAATCTGTGACAAAACAATAATTATAGAATGTTAAATCAAAGAAAAATTTAATCTCTAGCCCTGTTAGTTCAAACCCTGTCAAGGGCAAGCCATTGCTTGTTTGAGCAATAAATTTTACACTCATTGCTCAGTACTGGTTGGTTCCAGGAATGGAGGAACGGATTCCGAGATTTCTAATCTTTAAAGAAGATTGACCAGTTGATAAAATTATATTGCCTTTTTCTTTACTTTTTTTTTGTACTAACTAGTATGTCAGAATATCTTACAAATCATTATCTGAACTTGTCACTATTTTGCCAGTATATCATGTGATGTATTTTTGAGTCAGAGAATATTATATGAAAGTAATTTCGGAAATGAAATATAATGATGATATGTTGTATGTATTTTATTTCAGAGTTTAGCATTTTTAGACTCGTCACTGGCAGTGAATCCTGCTGGTTCAGGAAAAGAAAATCAAAGGTATTTCTCCCATACAAAAATAATTTTATTAACATACTTAAATGAAGATCAAAATTAATTTTAACTACACTATACAATACAATAGATAATGTGTCATTGAAAGATTGAAAAATAATTAAATGTTCACATCCATTTTAAAGTTGACAAGATGAATGTTAAGATGTCACATTAGTCTGCTCTAGTAATCATTTGTTTGATTTATAATCATAGAACAGAAGTTTATGTGAACATTGGCAGGTCCTCCTCATAAAAATAATACCTAATCTATGTCATTAATATTGTGATGTGAAAAATGTTTTAAAGAAAAACTGATATATCAAAGCTTTAAAACTAAAAGAAGCTTACCACATGAACTTTTTATACCATGAACCTTTGGTTGAGGTTTCAGGTTGATTGGTTCGAGTTAAATTCTCTACGCTCCCTGCATTTGCCACCAGTGTAGAGCCATGCCAGCCAGCTATTCCCTTGTTAGTAGCCTGATCAGGTCTATTACTGGTGGCTGACTATCTTTGATAGCCCTCATAAAATTGTAATGAACAGGTCTAAAACTGGTCAATGGTAAGAAAATCAGCAATTCAAAGGTACAGCTTTGTGAAGGCACAGGTGTGAGCACTTCCATCTTAAAATACACATAATGTAATGAATAGCATATTAAAATATTCCGTTGAATCTATATTTTATTAATGTTTTGTCAAAGATGATTCATATGAGTCATTCATAAAATTTATACTAAGATAGTATTGAAATATAAACATGTAATATTACTTATTTATCACACAGCCCTGCCGATTTTGCGACTCAGTAAAAATGGTATTGCACAGCAGTGCATATATTTTGAAGTGAGGTCATTAGCGTTATATAGAGGATATTGAATGAGTGTATGTTTAATACTCAATTTATTGAACGACTTGAATAAAATCAGAGGCTCGCATAATATTGTTTTATTCAAACAGTTCAATAAATTAGTAATACACCTGCAGGAATATAATATTCTATTTATCACATATAGAAAATAAGAACGGTAAACTGTTAACAAGAGTCATTTTTTCTTTGACGCGCCTATAGTGTAACGCTAACATTAGCGCGCTTTAACGCTATGTTTATAGCGCAAATGATGTCACGTTGAAGTGTTATTACACTAGTGTAATATCGTCTAGTGTAATATCGTTTCATTAAATGGCTTTATTACACTCCTGCGCCGCGGATTATGTGATAATCAAACATAGTGTAAAGACGCGCTAAATGTTAGCGTTATACTAAAGGCACGTCAGTAAAAAATGACTCTTTTTTTTTTTTCACTTTAAACGGTCTTTATTTTGGGTGTGTGATAAATAGAATAAGACTTATATATTAGGAGGAAAGCATTTTCTTACCAATTATCAAATTTATGCTTACAAAAGCATGAACAAATATTTTGTATTATATTTTTGCAGCAGTGCAGCTACATTGACGAAACATTTTAACAATGAAGTTAACAAAACATTAGCCAGAAAATCTCAAGATCTTGGCTTTAGCAGGTAAATAAATCATTTTATATATTCCTCCTAAATTTTAGAAAAATATCAGCAGTTTGTCACCTGAAGAAAATAGTGTTGAATTTTAAATAATTTGTCATTATATAATGTAAGTAAGTGGTGTTTTAACTTCCATACAAAATAAATCAGTATAACTGTACCAACTGCAAAAACTCAGAAGGAAAACGTGGCTCATTTAACAATTGTAGACAATGAGCAATATTTTGGAAACTGTAACATCCAGAAAAAAAGGCCTTTGAGAAATTAAAATAATAGCATGTTTGAGGCTTAATGGGCCTTTAAGATTTTATATTTATCTGCAGCTTACTGTTTCCTTTCCTTTTCTACACATTCCAAAGTTGTCAAATTTGATTTGTTTACCAGTAAGTTTTCTGAATCAGTCTCTTTATAAAGAAAAGCAATTCGATTTCTGTTTAATGTTATGTAAATGTGGTAAATTTACGACTCATTTTAGTTGAAAAAAATTGATTTCAGTTGTTTTACTGTTTGTCTCTCAGTGAATATAGGTGATAAACAAAAGCATATTGAAAGTTTATTATGATGTATTGTATTTTATATGATGGCAGAGTTCTTTAGATTTATAACCAGTATCCCTTGTTTGATTTTGTGATGTGAGATATCTATGTGACACAGTAGTAAATCTTTGATGTTTCCCTTCAAAACTAGATTGATAACAGAAATAAAATAGACACTTAAAACTAGATTGATAACAGAAATAAAATAGACACTTAAAAATTTTTGTTTTTTGATGATTTAGAAAAGATTTTATGTTTTCGAATACCAGTATGATGTTTATTTGTAATTTTTAGCTTGTTTGTTTTGAAAGAAAAAGTCGAGCTATTTTGATTGATGCAACATTGTTGTTTTGATTGTCTTGCTTTTATGTAGCCCATTATTCAAATATTTGAGCCACGTCATGACAAAACCAACATAATGGGTTTGCGACCAGCATGGATCCAGACCAGCCTGCGCATCCGCGCAGTCTGATCAGGATCCATGCTGTTCGCTATCAGTTTCTCGTCTTGTTATATGGCTCTTAAGCGAACAGCATGGATCCTGATCAGACTGCGCGGATGCACAGGCTGGTCTGGATCCATGCTGGTCACAAACCCATTATGTTGGTTTTGTCACGACGCGGCTCATTTTAAAAAGTTATCAGCATGAAACTTGGGATACTCGTATATCAAGACGAGTACTTGTATATCAAGATGAGGTGCAGTTGTTAGACAAGGGGCAAAATTCTCAAAGCAATATTTTTTGAGTTATGCCCCTTTTACTTTAGAATTTTCAACAGATGAGCTTTAATACAGCATGCTGTGCTCTTGTTGTTCCAAAACTTATGCAAAAGACTTACCCTACTATGTATTTTGAACAGGCTTTGACTTAAGAAGGCCCCTAATTGGCAAATTTCAGTTGTTGTTTTTTTACACAAGCAAAAAATGGGAAATTAAAACTAGCTCAGATAATTTTCTTAAACGTTGCATGATTTAAAGAGAATCATGATTGGCACAAATTGATGAAAAAATATTTGGGGGTTACCATCCTTAACTCATGGGCCTATTCTTTAAGTGATTTCTGTACGAAAAATTGCAGAAATGTGAGCTATATTAGTATACAGCCTGGTTGTGTAAATGGTTGTGTATTGTTTTGTTGTTTGACTCTAGTCACTGATATATGAATTTAGAGAGGGGATGATTTTGTTTTGGTTATATCACCAATGCTGCTTAGTGGTTAGAATTGCTTATTTCCACACCACCTTGCAGGTTAAAGGCCGGGGAATGTGAACTCAGATATCCGTACGGATGGCCATTAAGCATATAAGGTACAAGAGGCGGGGTTTTATTATCATGACCTGAGGTCAGCATGCTTGTAAATATAAACATGTGGTCTGCAATAGTATAGGAGAGTTCAGCATTCAGGAGAGATAAAGAAGTTGTGTATTTATTGGGGGGTAATGATTTTGCAATTTGATGAAAAGGTAATAGCAGTGCTGTCAGGATGTATATTGCAATTACATATTTTTACAATGAAGAGTATAATTTATGAAATCGGTGATAGTCAGTATATACAAACAGTAAATACTAATTGTTTAGAAATGCCTTGTATATAGAAAAAATGTAACTTACATTTATCTGTTGTCCACTTGATTCTTTTATTTTTTGGGAAACAAAACTTATTTTTTTATGAATTCTGGTGAACTAAATTATGGTTATGAAAAGTAAAATTAAAAATATTAAATGTCATTTCAAGTTAATAAATTCATGATTGTAGGGATGGAATATAACACAATCAATAAATAAAAATTCAAGTTCATTGCTTGCATAGTATTTCTCTGGTAGTATTTATTGCCCTAGTATTTATTTCCCCGCCATCTGTCAAACTCTACTGTGAGAATGTTTATACCTAGAGAGATGTAGTTGGCTGAGAGAAAGGTCATAACCTCTGTACAACTGTCAATCAAATACACAGGGAAATTTGAATTTTTAACTGTTTTCAAAAAAAGATTTTTTTAAAGTAGTTTTTCTAAGTATCACAGAGATCTGTAACTTTCAAGGAATGTTGCTTACATGATAAAGAAGTGATGTGCCAATTTATAGCAAATAATATGAGGTATGTCTCTCTAAATTTTGAAATTTCATTTTTCTATCTCTCTCTGATTATGCTAGCAGACAGCATACAGAGTTCAATAGCAAGCAATGGCCATTTTTCTGCTTGTCTGCCTTTTATACTTGTTCCCAGGCCTTTAACTTTAAATCCTCTCATTACTATATGATAATCATGTGAAAAGTGCATGTATCTTTTTGTTTTACAGTTTTTGGTCAGTTACTGGTGGACAGGGAGAATTTCAGTCAACTATGTTACTGTTTAATGATATAGACATAGAACAGGACTATATACAGCGTGTTGATCCTGCCTTCAAATTTTGTTCATTATGTGCAGCAGTATTATTTTCCTGTGTAGGAATCGTCCAACTTCTTATTATGCCAAGGTAAACTTATTGTGTTTTATGCTTTTTTCACTATACCTCCTATACTTGATGAGGTTTTTAAGATAAAAGTCGCAAATTGTTAATTTGTAGTTCTGAGTGTACAATGTTCAAACTCAATTTTGTGGCCAAGTGGTTTCCACTGACTTCAAAAAGCTTGCCCCTCACCAATAAGGGAGCCAATCCTGCCAGAGTCTTAAGATTCTTTCTTGTGAGGAAGATATCCATTTCATAAGCTTACGGAACGTTGGTGGTTCTACTCAGGTGCCTGTTTGTTCCTGCATTATGCAAAGAGGGGCACCTGAAGACTTTCTCTACCAGAAAAGCTGGAAAGTAGCCATATGACCTTTACAGTGTTGGTAAACCACCCCCCCCTTTCCCCCCCCCCCCCCCCCAAAAAAAAAAAAACAAAAAAAAAAACTTTTTATGGAAGATTATTCTTACGTTAATTTAAAACAGTGGAACACATCTGTAAAATTGAATTATTGTTTCAAACTGGTGTTATAATTATATAACTTTTCACTTACTTGTTAGTCTTAGTATAATAATTATGGTATGTTGGATTTTATAAGATAAAAGAGAACTTCTGACTGATAAATTCATTTGATTGTGACATAAGTAAAAGTTCAACCATCTCAATCATAAAGAACTATAGGTAGAGCATTTCAGGTCTACATATTACTGATATGAAAGTTAAAATTTTGCTCTGGGCACTTGTTTTTACTGGGATAACAATATATCTTCTGCCGTTTGTCATCCATTTCCATTTCACTTGATTGATGTGGGGAAGTTGGCAGTAACTTGTGGGGAAACATGTTATTACTGGTATAGAATGTAACAACCGACAATTATAATTAGCATATGAATGTGGGAAAAAAATGTAAAATGATGAATTATTCTACATAGTGAATTAAACTAAATACTGGTTTAATATAGAATTCAAGAACTCATGTCGGAATTAGTGCCCATGTGCATATGACTGATATATACTGTAAATATGTACTTATTTTCAAGAATTTTCACTAATTATTTTAATTTCTTATGTTTTACAGAGCACCTTCTGTGATAGTTATATTTGTGTTGGGAGAACTTTTCTTCATCACCGTCGGCTTTATGTGTTTTGCTGACAAGATCATGGTAAGTTTAAACTTTTTCATTAAGAAATTTTAAATTTGAAAAAAAAATATTCATGAGAACATTTTCAAAATGTTCTTTTTTTATTATTTTTATATGCGTTTGATGAAAATAAATACACTGTAGGCGTGTCAATGAAAAATGATTCTTTTGCACTTTAAGCAGTCTTAATTTTGGATATGTGATAAATATTATATTCATATAGGTTCATTTGTTGAATAAAATAACATTCTGCTCGTCAGAAGCTTGCATAATATAATTTTATTCAACTCGTTCAATAAATTCAGTAATGAACCTACACTCATTCAATATCCTCTATTTATTATACAAAAATGTTCGATATACATTTACATTTCTTCTATCGGTAATTAACCGAGTTAAGGAAAATAATAATATTTTGAAACTAATAATAATGACATAGATAACCTAACAAGATGTCAAAATAACCCATTCTGTACGTGAGCATTTCTCGTATTTCTTTTCTTTCACGGAAATTAATTAGTGAACTTGAGATGCCTCATTACTAGTTGTTCATACAAGCTAATGACTAGAGATATGATTGATTGTTTTAGTCAATGATTGATGACGCAATTTGACAATTTAGAAACATACTCAAGTCATTGTAACCCAATCTTCTTTCAAGTTTTTAAAACCTTTCCTGGTTTGCTGAGGACATGAACTTGCTGTAGAAAATAACAATAATTAAGTACCGACAATGAGTATTTTAGAGAATTATTGCCACTAGTATATACATGCAGTCAGGCGATTCTACACAATTGTACTGGCTAAGTACATGTACCAGTTTGTTCATTGTTGACAGCTCAGTGTTAAAGGCACATTATACCTCTGAAATAAATAATTTTCAATTCTTTAGAAAGGTCTGATATATGTTTTATAATATTTTGATAATGATTTTAGAGTGTATTTGATATTAAACAATGGCAGAAAGTAGTGTTGAATGTGCAGTAATGTGTTGTAAAAGTAGGAAATAGTAAACAAAGTACAAAATGTAGTATTTAGACTTCCATACAAAATAATTACTCTCAGTACTTCCGTACAAAATACTCTTTAATTACCAAAGAGCAAAAGAAGCCAGAGTTAGTGAATGTATATGGTCAATGAGTATTTTTTATGGAAACTATAAAATGATACTAAAAATAAAAAAAGGTTTTGAAAAATTAAATTGATAGCATCTTTCATGGGCTTGATGGGCCTTTAATATTTCAATATTGAAATCCCCTGAAAGTACATGTAGTTATGGCTTGTTACAAATTCAATGCAGGACAAATTCATTGTTTTAGTTATAAACAGAGAAACATTAAAGGTTTGAATCCGAGATACATGGTAGCCATTATAATGATGGCATAGAGCCATCATTATAATGAAAAAAAGGTTAATTGAGGTCATGTAATTGTTAATTGATATTTCAAATATTAAAAGGTCATTTATAATTTTCTATTTTGAGGTCATATGTGACAGTTTTAAAGGATTTACTTATTGTTTAAGTTTTTGTGAAAGGTCAGGACATTTTTCCCATTAGAAAATATCACAATTCAATTATTAACCATTCAGATATAATTTTGTGGTCTGACATAATTTACCAAATGACTTATATTATGTATAATGATTTAGTCATGAATGTAGAAAAAAACAAACTTATATGTTATATTTTATTTTGGAAAGGCTTCCTCAATTTTGTTGGAAAGAAACATTTTGTCTATTTTTGATTATATAATTTTACATAAAATTTATTTGGTAAACTCTGCTAACAATGATATTCAGAGGACGGTCGAAGCTATATTGTTATATCCTGATATTGTTATATTAGAGAAAGATGTTTTGCAGTGAAAATATAAAAATTATTATAAAATTATTCAAAGACAAAAAATTTGAAAGCATGTCAGGACGGCAGAAAGAGCATCCTTATAAGCTGTATTATAAGTGCTTTTAGCGATGTAGTTTATATATAATAATGGTTTTTATCGTTAATTATGATTGTGCCTGAATTAATGAATTATTATTATCATTATGTTATTCCTAAGCTGAAATTTACATAAGTAATGATTAACTTTGTATCTTAGAGGTACCTCCTTTGAGATATTCATGTATATTATGTATATTACATGATAATGTTTTGATTATATGATAATAATTGGAATAATTTACTAAATATTTCAACATTTGTTTCTTTTTCTTCTATATTCAGAAAGTATCAAAGTGTACACAGCCGTTAACGAAGGTATCCGAATATATTCTCGACAAACACTGGTTACGTACCATCCTAGCATTCAGTTGTGTATTGTTTACAGCTATCATGTCAACTGTTGGCCTGGTAAGTTACTGATTGATGTATTTCAATTTTGATATATATTAAATATGTCAGAAAGCAAACTTCTAATCCTAAATATGCTAGATTTGTAAAATGTACTTTTCCATTACCCGATATGGGACTGTCCATTACTTATTACGAACAGTCCATTATGGATTGGGTACTGTTATTTACTTATAAAGGACAGTCCATTACCGATTGGGTACTGTCAATTACTTATTAGGGACTGTTCATTACTGATTTGGTACAGTCAGTTACTTATAAGGGAATGTTCATTACTTATAAAGGACTGTACATTACTGATGAGGGACAGTTCATTACTGATCAGGGACAGTTCGTTACTTATTAGGGACTGCCCATTTTTGATGAGAGACAGTTCATTATTGATTTGGGATTGTACATTGATGATGGGAGGATTTTGGTATCAAAAGCTTTATGACACATCCAATAGAAGAGCCTTGTCAAACTCCACAGAAGTGAACATATTCAGGCTTTGTAACAATGCATGGATTTGCAGGGGGACTAGCCTTGCTTAATATAGAAATAATTACCGATGTCACAATAGGCTGAAAAATAAGTCTGAAGTAAATGCTATCAAAGGCATAAATGTATTGATATAGTAGTTGTTTAAGTCACCATACATCTGAACTTATATTAATAATTACAATATGAAGAAAAATCACTACTATTCGTAGCCACATTTATTGCTACAACTCTGATGGATATTTGTTGATAATATCTTGACCGTCTGTTTGATAGGAATATCATATTTACATAATCTCAGTTGAAAAATGTCACAGCAAATTTTTTCATTTTGTTTTTTATATCATATCAGGCTGGTTGTAAGGAGAGTACTGTTGACAACACGACCACTAACAACAGTTATAACAGCACTAGTCAGCAGTCGGATGATCTCATTGATGTATGCAGTTATCCCATGGTAATCATTTACTTTCTATAACTATATTAAAGTGTTTTTTACTAGGTTTTCAATGAAAACCGGTTATTGTAACTAAAGCTGAAGTCGGTGTGCAGGCATCAACTTTTGGTTTCTGCTCAATTACTTGAGTTTGCTTTGGCCTATTGACACCAAACATTTGGTGTATAGGTAGCTTATATCAAGAGGCAGCTTGGGATTGCTACCCAGATGACTATGATTAAGGTCACATCAATATTTGGGTGTTGAATCCTGGTTTTGTCCCATTGCAGCTCTTATTTTTTATTCCTGTTTTGGATATAAACTCAAGTTTTAGACAGTCTTTTTAAAAGAAAGCTGAAGTACAGAACTTGTGCCACATATTACTTGTTTTCCTTTAGGAACTTTAAACTTTTCTGCCAGTTAAAAAGGGCAAGAGCTTGATTAATTATTGTCCACATACATGCAGGTAATAATAAAATGGCATATAAATTTTAGCATACCATTAAGGTCGTGTGGAAACTTAACAGCTCTAAAATGAAGGAAAACTGTCAAAAATTCTACATGCAGTCTTTTAATCACAAAAAAAATGAACCACATAAAATTGTCAACCTTTAAAGGCTGTTGGATAACTTCTGAACACAAAATAAAGTTCAGTAGTATCCATGTTTGAATATGAAGGGGGCAAGTAATCATTTGTCTGCAACCTTATGCTTTTTGGTAAGGGATGTTGCACATTGGCAGCAGCCATTCTCTTAATTGGTTGTAATGTCATGGTCCTTAGTAAAATAGCTTTAATACTCATCTGCTTAAGGGTTAACCCATTTCTGCACTTAGTTAATGATATAAATACATGGATTTATGTTTTACAGTTAAATATATAATATGCACAAATCTTAATTTTTCAAAAATTTTATTTCAGTATACAGTCGTATGCAGCCTGTGTGTACTAATCTGTAATGTGATATTTTTGAATGTGGCATTCTTCATCAAGTTATTAATTAGTGTGACAATCTTTATTGTGTATAATATTATCTTCCATGCTGGTAAAGACACCATACTACCGGAATCATACTCTACTGCCAGGTAAATATTCCATGTTTATACAGCAGTTAAAACAAAATGTCCTTCTGGAAATCGCAAAGTAAATTTTGAAAATTAAGGCATTTCAATATGTCATATACAGTATATTATACTGCAAAATCATTATTATTCGTGGGGCATTAATTTTCGTGATTTTTTGTGGATACGTCGATCCATGAATTAAAGATCCCACAAAGTTATATTTTTCGAGTGCTGTAAGATTATTTTGCATCACATTAATTACATTTTACCTTTTGGAAAAATAAACAGTCCACAAATTTAATTACCCACGAAAATATTCTTTTCGTTAAAACCATGAAATATTATGTCCACAAAATTAAGTGAATTTGCAGTAAGCTATATTTGTGAGAGCTTCAAGAAAGTTGCTTAGACTTTCCTTCAGGCTATTCAGAACAAGTGTGACATCTGCATATTTTAATTTTTCTAAAAAAAAAAAAAAAACCACCTGACTGCCAATGTCCATTAATCAGCAATATTTGCGTCCACTTCAGGCTTCATATTTGTCTGGATGCACTTAATAAGATTGCATTGTAAGTTGTGGCTTATGGTCATTGTTTTGTGTGGTATATTTGAGAAAATGAAATGTTCTTGTGAAATTTCTGACTATTAATTGATTTACATGCACTTACTGATCAGAGCTGACTAACCTTATGGCAAATGTCTGCATTAAAAAGGCAAAATTAATAAATCAAGTCACATTCTCAGCACAAAACTGATGTTTCTTCTCCAATTTTTGCTGATTTTTTAACTGTCCACTGTTTATTCAAGATATTTTGAGATTTAAGAATGTTAAAAGCAACTATAGGTTTTAAAGAACCTGGTAAGGTTTTACAGACGTATAAGTGTGCCTGGCTCTTTACTGGTGACATAGATCAATTGTTTTTATCTGTAGCTATTTTACGTATTTTTATACATGTATATTTCAGGTATTTTGCTTCAATGAGTGTAGGTGATCAGGCATCAATGTATCTGACCATCTTACTGGTCACCATTATTATACTAGATAGACAGGTCAGTTCTAATTATTATCTAAGTTCTTAAAAGTAGTTCACATAAATATTTTGCCAGTATTGAAGCCAGATACATGTATTTCCATTTATAAAATGGACTGATTTGAATCATATTTGGGTCACAACCAAGTGTCCTCCGCATAATATGACACCTTTACATGTATTTGATATTATTGGAAAAAGATTCAAAAGTGATTTATATTAGTTGAATGAACTTAGGCTTTCAGATATTCTATGTTCATCCTTGAGTAAAATATTTTAATCACAGAAATTTATTGAAATTTTTACTGAATAATTATGTCTAATTTGAATAAAAGAATGTGTAAACTATGTATGGGAAACCGTGTTCCCTATTACATGACAAGTAAAGCTAGTCTTTTCTTTAAAAAAAAACTGCCCATACAATATATTCATATTATGATCACCTAAAGTGTGTAGAAATTTAAACATAACATATCTTCTTTGTTTGAAGTCAAAACATGTTTATCTTAGATTAACAATGAGACTGTGTAGCAATCATCAATGTTTTCAAATATCAAGTTTGGGCATAGTATAATTATAATAAACAAATCATGTTATTGAATGTGTCATACAAGGTTTTGATATCATTAACGTGACATGACTCATTCTTCTGCAGGTTGAATGCACCAATCGTCTCGACTTTATTTGGCGACGTCAGTGCCAGATGGAGGAAGAGGAAGTTAAAACTACTGGGGCGCTCAATAAAATGTTACTAGAGAATATTCTACCTGTACATGTGGCGGAATACTTTCTCGGAAATACTAGAAAAGTAAATATTTACATCACTAAACATGGTTACCATCATTATCTAGTTGAATTCCTATCCAAATATTAATACAAGTAAATATTTATTTAATTTACGTTGGAACTTCTGTTTAATTATTCTAATGTAATTTAAACAGAGATACTAGTAAAAAGTAAATATTTACAAGAAGTAAATATATTTGTCCATTAGATATTTTGTGATTTGTACAAAGTTATAAGCTTATTATCAAGTAAACTATATTAGAGCTCGGATGGCTCATGTACAGTCAACTCTCATAATCTTGAAGTCTAAGGGACCATTGAAAAAAAAGTAAAGGTATTATTAACAAAATATCGGGATAACCATATTTGAAATATTTCATTGTAGTGATTAAGACCTCCTAGAAACTTTAGAAAAAACCTTTCTGTATTTCCCCCCTCAAAATATCCGTCACTTAGTCTTTTAAGCACTTTAGTATTATTAATAATTATGATTTAACATAAATACATGTACATGTAATAGGGATTATCTAGAATCTTGTATTTGATTATCCTGCTTAAACAAATCATCTAGCTTGCAGGTAGGTGCGTTTTAAATCTTATATGGAAAAGTATAGAATTTATTTAACCATACAAGATTCAAACCATTATCAGGGAATTTCTGGAAAGAGGAATGTGGTTTAGAGAGAAAAAAGCATTATAATTCATTCAGACCCTGTCTTAATTACCAAAACAATAAGTAAGGAAACTATATTTTGATCTAGTTTAGAATTAACAGTTGTAATCTCTGCCTATTTTATGCTGTTCATTAAAAACATTCAATCCATTAATGTACATGCGAAAGAACTGTTTGTGGTGAGAGGCCAGTCTTCAAATCCAGGTGTTGCTATATGATTTGTCAAAATTTCAGAGGAAAATAAAATGTTCAAATTAATCAAGCAATACTCATCAGAGTATTATTTTCAGCTTTAAAGTATTTGAGCCGCGCCATGACAAAGCCAACATATTGGGTTTGCGACCAGCATGGATCCAGACAAGACTGCGCAGATGCGCAGGCTAGTCTGGATCCATGCTGGTTGCAAACCCATTATGTTGGTTTTTGTCATGACATGGCTCATTTTTATAAATATCATCTTTTATTACAGTGACTCACTTACGGTACCAGGAAATGATATTTTTAATATTTTCCTGGTACCTTAATTAACAGGAATATTAATACAGATAGAGCTACCAATGTGTCAACTTTCCTACTATTGTGTAAACTTTCCTATGTGACATTGCAGTATTAAAGTATTTATGCACTAGTATTTAATTACAGAAATGTCAGCAAAATATTTTTGTTTGAAAGTTTCCTTATTTATTTTGAAACTATAGATTCTCATACTGGATTATTCTTAATTTTCACCCAATATTTGATAAAGTTTTTACATGAAAATATTTTTTTCATTAATAAACCCATAAGTAGTTAAATAATTTTGATTTGCAGTTGTGCAACCAAAAATATCTTCTCGTTCCCCCATCCCCCCCCCCCCCCCCCCCCAATCTGGAAAGCAGTTTTGTAAGTGGATAACCTGCTTATAGCAAACATGGACTTTTCTAAGACCATCAATTTATGTACATGTATACAGTTATCTAAGTTTAGCAGTTTTGTTCTGGAGGGGGAGGGGGGAGGGGGTGGTCTTTGTATAATATTCTGTGTCACTAAGGGGGGGGGAGGGAGTTCGGGCAGATTAAGACTAAATTCCTTAAATAAAATTTATTTCTGTATTTCTCTTTACATACAGGAATGCCTTTTAGTAACATGTTGATTTAAAATTGTTTAAAAGTCCAGACTTTGATTGTGTATATCTGCATAAAACTTTCCATTATTAGATCTAGGACCAGACACTGGGGGGTATTTATTCAAGAAATGAAATATTTTACTGTTGATAGGAAACAAAAAGAAAAATATATTTCCAGTCATAAATGTTTATCTCTAGAGAGGTTTATATTGCAAATAGTTTCGATGAAATATTCTGAAGATAATCTAACAACAAACTTCTGACAGAATTCTAATTGATATTTGGGTATTTATTACCTACTTAGAGATAACAATAGCCCTACCAGTCAAGCATTGATTTTAAGGCTACTTTGCAATTTTGTGGAAGGGATCAATCATTATTAACTTTCATTTCTAGAATTAAATTCCATTTGTATACAGGATGGGTATCCTCCTGAGAAGGTATTCTCCCGAGAATCATGTTTTTTACAAAAGAAAAAATGTTTCTGTCTAAATTAAGCTTTTGAAAATTTGTTGTAAATAATGATTTAAATAACTGGTTAATAACTTTATCTTAAATAATGAGAAACTTGAAATCTATCATAGTATGATATAGATATTACAATATAATTACATTTGCATTTGGTTTAATTATTTCATTTGCTTTGTTTCCTTTTGTCAGTTGATATGAAAAATGTAGTTAAAATCTGTCCAAGTGACTTAAAAAAATATCAGCTTTAGAGGCTAAAGCCTAAAAATAGTGTGAAAACTTGATGTTTCAGATGGTAGTCTAAGGGAAATAATTTCATGAAAAAATGTGTTTTTTCAGCAGTTGCCTCCCTTGTATTCTAAAATATTTAACATTGTACATAGATGTTTGCCATGAAATTTGAGGCTCTCAGCTGCCCCTTTTCCCCTTCGTCCTATTTCATTTTGAAGCAGGAACCTTGGTATAAACAATTATTCTTTCTTAATCCGAACTTGATCGAACTTGAAAACATATAAAATACCATACGATGAATGCATTATGTTTATAATTATTTCAGGAATTGTATAGTGAGTCATACGAGTATGTGGCAGTGATGTTTGCATCTATACCAAACTTTAAAGAGTTCTATCAACAAAACAGTGCTAACAAACATGGGCTCGAGTGTATCCGAGTACTTAATGAGATTATAGCCGACTTTGATCAGGTATGAAATTTGTTTTAAATGTAATTGTCATAAATTACAACATTAATATCAATGTTATATTATTTCGTTGTTTGTAATGCATTCAATACTTTAAGAATAAGAATGCAATGCAATATCTTATGTCTAGGAAAGCACTAGATTTTTATTCGACTTTTTTATCACAAGTCACATCATCATAAGTCACATTGACATTGTCAAGGTCATTTGACTACTTTGTGGCATTGTAGAAAACAATATAGTTTTCTTTTTTCCATTATATTAAGCACAGATTGATGCCATTTGGTTCCAAAACACATGCAAACTTTGAGTCCATAAAATTATTAAATAAAACCCATGTCAAATTTCAGTCAATATTTTATTTTCTTTGGTTAGCCAATACAAATGGAGCTATTTTCTATTAACAAAAGCCTATGAATATGAATTAAAGATATACATATTGTTATTACAGTTACTATCCCGGGCTCGTTTCCGTGGTGTTGAGAAGATCAAGACCATAGGAAGTACATACATGGCTGCTACTGGTCTGCAGCCAGGCAGGGAGAAGTCTGAGGTAAATTATTTATATATTTTATCTTTTATATATCTACATCTATATAGATCACATTATATTGACAGTAATTAGTTTATGTGAATTCACTCCAAAAAATAAGTATAAACGAAAAGTTTCTTTGTTTTAGGGTTGTTATAGAATTTAAAGTTACACAAACTGTATGAATGATAAGTGTAGTTGAAGAATTCACAAAAACTATCTTACCTTAGCAATGTCATTTACCAGGTACAATCATCATTATTTTATGGTATTAAATTTTTTATTATTATTTTTTCCAAAACATAATTGACTTTTGCTTAAATGATGGCCTACTTTAAAGGTTTCTGTCTGTACTTAGATATTGTATCTCTTAAAAAATATTGGACACTTCAGTTTTAATGCCCCCGAAGGGCTGCATTTTAAAATCACACCGTCTGTCTGTCTACCCATCAGCACTTACACAACAGGATTTTTTTTGAAAAATTGTTACTGACAAGAATTTGAAACACGTTCTTGTTGTTCATATATAACCAGTACTGGTTTGTTGCAGGAAGCAGACTCAAGGGTGTTTTCATTACCCTTTTAAGCTTTCATCAGAATTTGAGTCAATATAAATATGTTTAAACAAGTAAAAAAAAGCACACCAAAAAGATTGGTCCATTTATTTGCATGAAAGATTATTATCTGGGAATATGATAGTTAAGATAGTGTACTTCTGTTACAGGACCCAGAGCAAGGAGAGAAGAATGTTGTTACCATGACAAATTTTGCATTTGCTATGATCAAATTCCTAGATGATATCAACTTTAACTCTTATAACCAGTTCCATCTTAGGATTGGTAATTGTTATTTCTTTGACTCTTTTTTTTGTACTGTTTTAGAGGTCTTATTAAAATTTTTAGTCTTCCCTTTTGTTACACTGGCAGTGTCCCACGACTAAATTTCTAGGGAGAAGTTGTTAATGAATTATTATTCTATTCTAGAATGCACAGCAGTTGAATGATTAAATTTACTGCAAAATCATTATTATTTGTGGGGCACTGATTTTCGTTGTTTTTGTGGATATGTTAGTCCACGAATCTAAGATCAAATGAAATTTCATTTTGTCTGCTGTAAGATTATTTTGCATCACAATGTTTACATTTTACCTTTTGGAAAAAATTATCAGTCCACGAATTCAAGAACCCTCGAAAATGATCCTTGTGACAAACCACGAAACTTCATGCCCACGAAACAGTATATGGCATTTAATGTGGTAAACACCATATTCTTGAACTTGTTACTTTAGCAAAAATTACATATTTATACTAAAGTTACAATTATGCTCTTATAATTATTATAGCCCTTTTTGTTACATAATAACAATACATAAGTATACTTTTTTTGAAGAGCTTAATGTTCATCGGAATTGGTCAGAAATAAAAGATAAGAAGATTAAGTCAAGATTTTTTACATTGAAAATGTTTTTATCTGCATCATTCAGGGATCAATCATGGGCCTGTCATGGCAGGTGTAATAGGTGCCAGAAAACCACAATATGATATCTGGGGAGACACTGTTAATGTTTCAAGTAGGATGGAAACTTCAGGGAAAGAGGGAAAAGTCCAGGTAAGGTTTTTGTATGATTGGAAAATGCGATAAATGGATGATATTGTGTTTGTTGTTTTAAGCTTGACTTTTTAGAAGAAATAAAAAAGGGTTATTGCTACAGTCATGTTGTAGTTGACATTACTGTTTCTGTTGCCGTTGCCATCCAAAATTTGATTTTTTTAGGAGTATTCTTTGTTACAATATTTTTCTTCTGATGTGTTTGACTTAAGAAATTAGTTAAAATATGCTGGAGGTGGCCCCATGTTTTATTCATTATTAGAGGCAACAGTGTGCTGGGATGAGCTTTCTGTTTTCTCCTTGTTTGATAAATCACTTTAGAAGGAATTAGCAAGTCAATGTCCACTTGGTAGAAACATTTCTCTCTAATATCTGCTTTTTATATCATTAACAAAAATTTAAAAAGGTTTTGATTTATATTTATCTTTGTATTTTAAAGGTAAGAGAGGAAACAGCTGAAATTTTAAAACGTCAGAATTTCAAATGGGAATATAGAGGAGTGATAAAAGTGAAGGGGAAAGAGCCAATGACTACATACTTTATAACAGGCATACAAGATGATAGTGATCCCCTGATTACTTCCCCTGTTACAATAAATGACCCAGCAATTATCTCCCCTGATCAAATAAACATTGAAAACGAGACAGACAAAGGTAAAAAGGTGGATATTCCTGCTGGTCAGGAAGAAACACCCTTGGAAAGGAAAACTGGCTCCATGATTTCACAAAGTGGGGCCTTCTTTGTTGAGAAAGGTATTTATGAGCAAAAAAATCAAGTATGTTTTAAATCAAATCATGGTTCCTTAGATAGTTTGCCTATAAGTAAACAGAGTATTGATGAGGAAGAAGAAGATGGCTATGTAGAAGATGATGAAGATGGTGACTCAAATGATGTTGTGTTTGAAGTAAGCAAAACAGAGGAAAGTGTAATTAAAGATGGAAAAGATGGTGGTATAGAAATTCAGGAAAGTTTGGAAAGAAAGCAGAATGATAGTAATGATAATGAACATAACATTGTGAAGAATGATTCACTGGATAGCAGAAATACTAAAGATGGAAGTGCAAATGATGTAAATGAGAAAGAACAAACCACTGAAAATTTGGACAAAGAATCTCAAGGTTCTGTTATAGCAAACTTAAATTATGGTATAGATAAACAGAAATTGAATAAGAATGAATCTGAAAATAATTCAGAAAAATGTAAAGCAGATGATGAAAATAGACTAAATTCATCTGAAACACAGGTAATTGATGAGAATAGGGCAGATATTGAGATTACTGAGGTAGTAATAGATACTGTTGTCGAAGTGAATCATGAACTTAAAGACACTGAACAGTCTCCTGGTGATGTAGATAAAACCATTGATATAAATGAAGATGATATTAAACCAGATTCAAAACTAAACATAAGTCATGAAGAAAATACAACTAAAATTTATGTTAATGGTGGTAATGAAGAAAAAACTGTTACTTCTAGAAAAGTTAATGATGCGGGTGATAAAACAGATACTAATGTGGAAAATGATAGTGATGTTAGACAAGTCACTAAGTGTATAATAAGTGTTAATCATAGTAATGAAATTGACATAGATAAGTTAGAAAAACCTGTACCAATTGTTAATGGTTGTGTATTGGGTCATCATTGAAGGTATCATGACAATTTTTTAGACAAAGTTCAGAAAAGTGATAAAAAGCATCCCATGACATGATAAGCTGTATTGTCACCTTAGTGCAATAACTGGTTAACTCCCAATTAAATGTAGAAGGACTTAACCCATTACTGCACCAAGGTAATGGTATGATAAAATAAAAGATGTTTTAAACTCTACACCTGATGTATGTTCTAGATTTACAATTTCTGTCATTTATTTTATGTTGGGAAGTTAAAACAGTTCTTCTTAATAATTAATAAATCTATCTGTATTTAAATGTTTGATTTAATTTTGATTTTAAAAATGAAAAAGGCCCACTTTTTATTGACTGGTTTGTCAGAAATTTTGGTTTGTTTTTTTAAACATGATTTTAGTTTTGATTATTTTCTAAATCTGTCTAAAGCTCACAGATTAACTAATTGACTCCTTATTAACAACTTTTCATATTGTTTGAAATTTTAGAAATTTGAATTTAAATGTTTTTATCATTGTTGAATAGAGACAGGCGATAAGGATTCAGTTAAAATTATGTTTTTAATACTAGATGATGTTTAGATATGTATGATTGTGAAATGTTGCCAAAAAATTTGTTATACCGTTGATATTTTCTTATGATGTGTTAAATTTATGAATACTCTGGCTTCTATTTATAATAATGTTATAGTAAGTAGTTAACCTTTTAAACATGTTTGTGTAAATCTAGTCTGTTATTATATCTCTTTTGTATATTTTTTTTATAATAAAAGTAGAATTTTTAAATTGCATTTTACATTTATACATGTATATATATTGGTATATTTAAATGGAGACTGTAATGTATAATTGATAAATTTTGTATTGATTCAGTTATATAGGACCAGTCACAGATTCTTAGTGTTGATTTTTTAAATCACTGATAGCCTCTTAATAAACGAACACTCATTTATCTTGCTTCTTCTTAATGCAATTATTTTGATTAAAGCATTCAATAAATACCTTGTCTGTTTCATAGAAAAAAGTTGAGCTTCTTTGATTGCTGCGGCGTTGTTATTGTGCAAAAACTTTTATGTTACCCTTTATTCTCACAATTTAAAAGTAATCAGCATGAAACTTAGAATACTTGCTTATGATGACAAGGTGCATTCGTTAGACAAGGGGCATGGACAAGGAGTTTTGTCCCTTTTTGACTTTTGAATTTTTCTCAGAATTGGTCATTGATAGTTGTTGTCCTGAACAGACAAGTGTTCATACTTCATGTGGTGATCTTGTTTTAAACTTTTACATTTGACATTTTAAAGCATGACAGTAACCATGACAAAAATTTTTATTGTTTTTTTCTCGGTTTTATTTTTTAGAGAGAACAAGACACAAATAAAGTATAACTTGGTTAAATTTGGCTTCAAGCACTCTTTTATTTTATACTTTCTGAAAAAGAATATCTCTGACAATCTTTTTAGTACATGTAGTTGGTTAAATGTTTTTCCATCTTTCTTTGACTTGTTCCATCTCATATTGAGCTCTCATTTATTGACAATATCTACAATATTTGGTTAAATATAATTGGTATAAAGGTACAGGTTCTGGTACCTTGCATCAATCTCTATACTCACAAAATTAATGGTGTTTAAGGTTGATCGGGTCAAAGCAACTAAAGATGTATCACAATATTGGTTCTCATTAATTAAGCTGAAAATTTATTTTTGAACATGTTTTGACAAAGTTAAGCTGCATCAAATAGGCATTTGTGATTATTCAACCTTGTCACTGATGTTCTGCTTTAAAAATGTATATACCAACATTTTAGTGACTTCCTAATTCCTAAGATATCTTAGAATTGCTTTCCATAAGATTTTCTATGGGTAGTTACAGACTTTGTAATACAGTCTTTAGGGAAGTGAATGAGAATCAAACAAATGCAGAAATGATGTTACTGCACTTCTATTGCAATTTTAATTGATGGCATTTTTTATAATTTTTTATGTCTCATTTACATTTTTATAGACACATCATCACCTTAGTGCAGTAACGGGTTAACTCCTTATATAATTTAATAGGAGTTAACCCATTACTGCACTAAGGTGCCAACATGTTATATGTCATTTTGTTTTCCGAGCCATTAATGATGTAATCTGTTTGTTTATGGTGTTCACAAGAAATTTATGATATATCACTCATGGATATTTGTTATTAAAAATTTGTACATAATCGTAAGACATTTTAAATAAGTGTAAACACATCATTCTAGTCAAGGTAGTTATGTCAAACATGGGGGTTGCGTTGGGTTGGGTAACCGTCAGTTTACTTTTTTCAAAGATGTATGCATATTTTTGTACTTCCCTTGTGCAATCTTTATTTGTTTAGCCAGTCCATCAAATCATTTTGTTTTTCACTTTTATACTATCACTTGAAAATGTACTCTTAAAGTCAAGTGAAAATCGTTACCCTACAGTAAAGCGAAAATCATATTTTTGTGCTATTCTTAGCCCAATTTGTTCGCTTTTCAATTTTGGGTCTTCTTGTCACAATTAGTATAATTATTCTGGAAAAAAGTGTGAGGAAATGATCTGAAATTTTGTAATTTGTATAGAAATACATCAAATGGAACATTAACCTCAAAAATTTATTTCCAGTCCAATCATAAACATATCAAAAAAAGCAAACTTGGGAAAATGCACTTAGACTTTTAAGAAAAGTAAAAACATTAGGAATTAAAGTTATCTGCGATTAGTGACTGATTTTGGAGTATTTATCAACATATTTCTACTGCATGACTAGGGCTTTTTTTGCAAATTTCAACTAAGTGTTAAATATTATTACTATTTTGTTCACTTCACAATATTTTACTTTTTAAAAATATTTTCATGAAAATTAGCATGAATCTGGAGGCATGCTGCTTTAAAAAGTTTGGAATATTTGATAATCTGACAGTTTTTATATATCTTTGTTAAGTACATGTAGTTTTTGTTAAAAAGCCTTTCATATACTTTTCTACTGTAAATATTTGTATTTATGTAAACTAGATTGTCAAGTAAATTTGAAACGCCCTGTTCAAAATCCTAGTCAGTAAAGTGTTTACCTCAATAAACTACAATGAATTATGTGTTAAATAAATGATAATTTGATAAAAAGTAATTAGACTGTTCAAAAAAATGTATAAAACACATGGTCAAAAATGATTGTGGAACAGCTTATTTACATGTACATATGCAACAAAATATTATTGTAGCACTAATATATAAAAGATTTTTATCAGTTTTGATAAATATGATAGAATTATAAGAAATTTTTATCTTAAGTATACAAAATATTGGGAATGACCCTCCCCCCTCCCTCCCCCCCAAAATGACAGCCAGGGGAGGTAATAATTGCTATGTGAAAAACATCTGTCACCTGTTTAATTAAAGTTGTGTTATTGATTTAATTAAACTTTACAGGACACAGCAACTTTTTAATTTACTAGTGTACTCTTTAGATGTATGTATGTAAGTAACATGTATTCATGTAAATATGTATGAAATATTCTCACATTTGCCATATAATAGCAGCATTTTTTTTCTCTTGTATATGAATTTGTTTTCTACAATTTAAAACCTGTGTATATTGTATTTGTTAAAGTTAGAGACCAAAATTGTTTCGTAATGCAACATTAAAGACTATAATAAATGTTCATCTTGTCTTGTTATAATTCTTATAATAGGCTTATTACAGAATAAAGAATATTTTGGGTTTTACCAGCCAAGCTGGTGGTACAAACAAACTTTTACAGTTACAACTTAGGAAAATAAGCACAACAGGTTGAGTAATCTTTTGTGAACAGTAGTGCACAGTGAAGCTATAACGGTAAAAGTTTTATTGTTGCAGAAGTTTAACTGGAAACCTAAATTTGCAGAGTCCAGAATAGCAACTATTGTCTGCCCTTACAATTCTAATCAAACTTCATAGAAATATTCACCACTATGAGAAGCATTGTCACATGCATAAAATAGGTCTCTAGGTTAAAGGTTAAGGTCACACTTAGATGTCATTGAAAAATGCTTGTTTGGAGCCACACTTTTACATTCACCAGGGAATAAGTGTAACTTGGCACAAATGTTCACCATTGTGAGGCTTATTGCGCACATAATTCAGGTCCCTACTACCAAAGTCAAGGTCACAAAGAGAGGTCAAAATTTGTGTACGTGGACCATTTAGTCATAATTCATTGATGGATTGTAACACAAATGATAACTATCATGACTACAATTGTGACACATGTAATTAAGGTTAATATTTGCAAGGTCAAGGTCACTAGAGATGTAAAAAAATATCCAGATATTGCCTAGAGCATATCTCCTATATGCATATCTATAATGCCGACATCTCTGTCACAGGCGTAGTTTGTGACAATGTTGCCCTTGTTATATCTAAGATCAGCATGTCTAAAAATAAATGTATTGATGTTAATAGTTAAAACAAGAATGTCCTTAAAGTCCAGTGGTTATTGACCCTATAAATACACTCAGAATGATTTGGGAAATGGTCCTGTCAACCAATTATAAAGTCATATGTTCAGTAAATGATTTGGGACATTTTCACTTCAACAGACAATTTTGCCATGTGCTAATATAAAGTATTTATCCTGTCACTTGTATCAATTTCGGCCCGATAACAAGGTGCCGTATATTTTTACTGATCTACGGCACTTGATCACGTGGTATGTATGTTTGCCGGACTATTTTTCAAGAAAAAATATAAAAAACTGTCGTTAAATCTTCTGTGTGTAGAATAACGAATTTTGGAAACGTTGATAAAACTTTGTTTGTTTATTTTATTTCACTCTATAATTTTTCAAGCGAAATAAAAATTATTAAAAGTGAAATAAATGTAAAACTTAACTAGTTTGCGATATTAAAATAGCGTACTTGATTTGATTGTTTTGCACGTGCTGTTTGGCGCTACATTGTGACGTCACGTAAACAATACTTTAAAGGTCTGTACAGCATTAACGACTGAATAAAAGATATTGGTGTTCGAATTCATTTTCTTAGTTAGACCATTTTCTTTCATTCTAGATAGTTTTCACAACAAAATTCGACAAAAAAATTGTTTTTATTTATCACATTTTTCAAACAAAATGGCGCCCTCAATGTGTAAATACACAGGGAGATAATAAGAACGGCGAGTGCATTGTTGTAGAATAATTAGGGCCTTCTTTGTTTATATAGAAACATTTGAATAGTGTGATTAAAGGTAGTTTGCCTAATAAAATTCTTTAAAAAAAACGGTGACAGGATAAATAGAATAATAGATTGGTGCCGTGGATGGAGAAAGTTTATCTGGCTCTGCTCCGGAATTTATTTGGTTCGCCTTCGGCTCACCCAATAAATTCCTCCGCCTCGCCAGATAAACTTTCTCCATCCACTGCACCAACCTATTATTCTCTATATATCAAGCCAATGAAAAATTATTCAGAAAAATTCTTACTCATTTGATTATTGGACCAGGTGCTCTTATACATGTATGCATTAATGAACCTGATATATGCAATTGTCACATCAACTGATTATTGCAACATGGGCTGTTTTATAAAACCAAAAAAGAATTATTTAGAAAATTATCTTATGGGCAATTAGAACGAGGGAAGATTGATTCAGGAAATCGTCACATCAACTGATGATTGTGCCACGTGCTAATGAGTTATAGGAATTATTTAGAAAATTGTCAACTCAAATGATTATTGAATCATTGTGCTTTAATGCCAGTCAGTAAGGAAATTGTCACATCAGCTGATTATTGAGCTATATGCCCTGAGCCTGTGAAGAATGATTTAGGAAATTGTCAGATCAGCTGATTATTGCTCCACATGTTACATGTGAAGAGTAAATGGGGACTGATTTATGTTGACTAAGAGTGTTTAACTTCAGCCTTTAGGTTTCAAACAAGGAGGAAATAATTAAAACTATATTATTTTGCACTTGCCTTTTATTTTGACAATTACATGAGTAAAAATCTTTAATTTCAAGAAATAGTCTTCAAAATACACGAATCATTTTCTTTATTATCACAATATACAGAATACATGTACCGTTATGTATATATCTACCAAATGTGAATCTATTGCCAAAATGTGAATCTATTGGGTATCAACTGTCAAGTTTATAAATTTGAATTTGACTGGCAATATTAGCATTCTGAGAAACTAGCCTTCATGATTGGACATATTTGTTGTAAAATGCATAAAAATTGTGGAATAAACTAAACAGTGTTAAAATGGAAAGGTCTTAATGCATAAAATGTTAACAGCAGCATATTTAGATTACAATTTACCAGAAGATGGTATTAAATTAATGATACATTAAACTGTCATTACTGAATTATTTCCATTCATACATGTAGAATAGCATGATTTGGGAATGACTACATACATGTAATGCTCAAAGTAATTGATTGAAATGAATGAAACTTTTCTATCATATCACATACCATTTCTGAGACACAGTGAGTGTATGTAAACCTATCAAAAATGCTACATATTCCCATAAGAATATATCATACATGTTTTCTATAAATGAAACTCGATGTAAGGAAAAGCTTACCAAAGTCAAGCAACATAATGGAAAACCTAATGTTCATGAAGTTAAAATCAAGTTTGTACCAGACTACCAGCATTTTAAGTACATAACAGTTTTCCATCATATAAATAACACTTGAATTATTTCTTTAATCCACAATATATGATTTGTTGGATGATCTAAGATCCTACGTAAAAAATTCATCAGACCAGCTGTTACAAAGTATCCTGATTCCTGAATGAATGAATGATTTTAATGCATAATCGACCATTCAAACCTTTGAAGTTACACATATTTACTAGTATTAGTAAATTCATTATGACACATTAATATATCCGCAAATCTTTAGTTGCACATGCCATAATAATGTTAATTGTATCACTTTTTTAATTAAAATCAGGCTGGCATAATGTAGCTTTACTATAAACACCTGTTAAATAACTATTTATCACAGCTCTTATCCACACATGACATTTCCCTGAACAATTAGTATCAATAACAAACTTATTATTACTTGACACAAATGTTGAAGTTTTGTCCGAGTCACTGTCTAAGCTCTGAAATAATATTTCATAATGTAAACTTTCAAATTTCATGTAAAATGTTGTCCACGGTATGTCCCACTTGACAGATAAGAACCGAGTCTTGTTTTCGTTTGAATCTTGTTTCCCTGAGTTATCAGCGTATGAAATATGACACGATACATTCTTCACTTTGGATGGATGCAATAAATTACCTGAATTATTAGCAGCTTTTTTCATTGCCAAACTTTCTGACAAAACCTCTTGTAATAAATCTGAAATATCACTCGAGTTGACCACTGTATCTTGATAGATGTGATATAACCAAGAGGGATCGTTACAGCACAGATGTGGAGGGACTTCAGTCTGATGAAGAATTGTCTCCCTTTTATCCTCTTCCAAATGAAACAGACCACCTGACTCAGCTGGCCAATCAGGATGTCCGATTGAATTTTCTTTAATCTGATTGGTCCATGCTTTATAAATCAAACCCATTCCATTAAGTTGTGAAAGAGTCTTATATGGAGTGTAATTTGAGGGATTTATGGCATATGGGAATAATTCAATTATAAAACAACCTGGATTTAAAAACATGCTTAAAATCAACAGCGATCCATGCATAGCTATCACACCTTTAGAGTGACTTGTGTAAGAAATGAGTTCTAATAAACTATATGACTCAAAGTTAAGGTTCATAACTTTGATACCAAATGTTCCTAAAATTTTCATAGTCAACTCCATCTCATTTATAATTTTTCTGTTTTCCTTCCTTGAAAACAGCACTATATATTCCTGAGAATTCAAAATGGATGGAATCGGCAAATGTTGTCTAAGATACGTTACTGTACTTTTTATATGACTACTTTGAACCCTACGATCCAATATTGGTCCTTGTGGACTTGCAAACCCATAGTCATACCAAGTGGTTGCCCTTGACAACCCGATAAAAATGGATCTAAAACATGTCATTTCGTTTCCTTGGAAATCCTGTTTTGACTTGATTTTAAATCTTGAAAAAACTTCATAAAATTGTTTTACTTCATCATCAACATCAAATTCATCGTCAAAAATGAAAAGCCGTACATCAAATGGATGGTTATTTTTCTCATACCTATTACCCATTGTTAAAAGTTTTAATGTGTGATGCAAAGGGATGATGTCATCATGAAACATGTGCATTAGATTGCCTGACAAAAATGGTTTAAACACTAATGTTGTTTCATTCACCCATTTAACTTTTATACTTGACAATGCAGAGCTTGGTAAACTGACAACTGTAGTCTCCATTCCATTATGATCTTTAACTGATGACAAATCAAGTGTTATAGAACCATGTTCTTCTATGACATTTTCAAATATGCTTGATTCATGTTTGAACATAACAAATTCATCAGCTTGGTTATTGTAACAAATATTTTCAAACTGGCATACTTGATTAAAACCATCATGACACCAAACAGAAGAATACACAGAAGAATGTTCCAAAATGTCTTGACCAGCTGTATCGATATCATCAGTCAATACAACTTCTTCAACAAAGTTACTTTTCACTTTTTCTTCATCCAGTTCACTTGACACTTCTTCTCCTCCCCCTGATTTGTTTTCATCCTCTGAAGATTCTTCAGTTCTCTCATTCCCTTCAATAATCTGATGCATACATCCTGGAGGGTCTTTAATGTTATCTAGATGATCCTTTAACTTATTGACCTGTAAAGAAAAAAAATACCAACAGGTTCATTTGTAAGAGGGGCTATCCAAAAATTTGTGGACTTTTTAAATATCTTTTGAACGTCAACGTGTATTTTAATGAAATTTTATCAGCATACATTGTAGAATCTTATGAACACGTTTTGAAACAAACAGTTAACTGTGTCAATAAATAATGATTTTATATTGCTTTTAAATAAGCATATACATGGCACCCGGCGCACGGTAGAAAGCGCAGTTAGTTATCATATATTTTTTGCTAAAAAACTACTAATTAACGTAGAAAACCCACTAAACATCACATATTTCTTCTATGATGTCATTTAAATTCTTTAAAATTATGGACGTCATTTCCGTTAATTTTTGTTGAAATCACCAGAAACGCCAGACAACGATATTGTTTACAATGGGAAAATGACAGACACGTAGAAATTAGAAAATAGCATGATCATAAATTGATAAAATTTTGTTGTAATTTGGGAATGACACTAACAAAAACATTTGAAAAAAAAACAGGAGGCAAACAGAGAAAATAAAATTTCATTATCATTAGTGTTTAAGTGGCATAAAAAATTTAGTGATGGACATTACTTTGTTTTACATGTGTTCATGTAAATTAAATATTGTTTTAATATAAGAAGCTACTACTATGAATTTTTCTGTGTTTATTTGTTATCTATTCTTCTAAGCAGTGTAAGAATTTCAAATCAATATCTCAAATATATTTTACACAACAAAGAAAGTCAATGAATTTTTGGATAACCCCTCGTATGTAATCATGTAGAATTTAATATATACAAAACTATTCAACTAGTGCACTGAAAGAGACAAGTCAACTAAAAACTGGAAATATTTTAGCAGTTGGCATGTTACATATGCAGTTGTAAGTTATCTAGTTAGCATTCAGAAAATAAAGACGCCATTGATAATTAAAAACTTTAACAAACAATGTCTGTTATTGCCCAAAATGAACTGGAGTTTTGCATAATACAATCGGGATAAAACTGTTCATCCTTTTTATGGAAAAAATCAGCTGATCTTAGTTTGCACAGATTATATGGATATATTAAGTAGGGCGAATGTTAATATAACTATCTTACCTCTGCATTTAATTCCATGATCTGTTTCACCAGGGTAGCGATCACTGCCATGGCAACCATATGACCTAACATGTGAAGTGATGGCATCTTGTTATAATCTTTCAGCTGTAAAACAGTTTAAGAAAATGATAATCTGCATTTTCAAACTTAATTTTTCACTGTAGATATGGCTAACTAATTAAGTGTCATTTGTGTGTCAAGGTTCAGAACTGTTCACTATTTAGGGGAGATAATGTGATAATTAAGTCGGAAGAGCCAGGGTACTGTATTCTGAGGGTCCCTGGGTCAAGCCCTTGTCAGGCTGCACATTTTTCTCACCCTGTGACATTTAGCGCCCAACAGGGGATCGTGATGGTATAACTATAAGCTCTGAGTCCAATTTCACATTGTTCTCTTTACCCATTAGAAATTTGAGGATGAATTTCAATATAGCGGGTGAGTATGTCATGGTTCAGAACTGTTCACTATTTAGGGGAGATAATGTGTAAGCTGCCAGATATCTCAGTCGGTAGAGCCACGATACAGTTAGTGCAACTAATAGTACTACGTGACAAGATATTGTGCTATTTTGTGTCTGGCCAATATGTTATCTCAACGTTGAAATATTAAAAAAGGAGCGAGATTCTGACCCAGCACGAAAATATCTAGCTTTGGCACGTCAATATACATTTTTTATTTGGACTACAGTAGTCAGTACGGTATTCCGAATTACAGACAGGGCGGACCATGAGACAGGGCGGACCGTGACTCGTGACTAGGCGGACCACATTTTTGGACAAGGCGAACCGTCACTCGAGACGAGGCTGACCGTGATATTTATTTAAAGTATTTATATGTGGACTAATGTAATAAACATCAATAATTTAATAATTTTATTACATTAACCCACATTTAAACCTTTTTTAAATCAAGGTCCGCCTCGTCTCGAGTGACTGTCCGCCGTGTCCCAAAATACGGTCCGCCTAGTCTCTAGTTACGGTCCGCCCTGGTACGGTCCGCCCTGTCTCACGGTCCGCCCTGTCCTGCAGGCGGTATTTTGAGGGTCCAAGGTTCAAGTCCGGGTCAGGTTGCACATATTTCTCACTCAGTGACTCTGTGACATAGTTATACTTTATTGAATGAGGTAAATGTTGCACCTTTTTGGTATCGACATGATGAATATTGAATATGCAACAAATGAAATCTTCAAAACAAAATTTATTAAGTCTGCTCTGTGCCTTTTATCTATCTATCTCTGGATACTGCCAAACCCTCTTTTCAACATATTTATGGCATACAGGCGTTATTATTACGAAATCAATATAAAGTATACATTCAAAATACATACAATTACCTCGAACACGTACCGATTTTTGACGTACACCTCCTTTTGGGAGAGCATAATTTAAAGTCACGTGACAAATATAGATTTAGGTCATCATACACTAATAAATTTCAAGACTACACACCACTAAATGATTTCCTTCTTCTAAACAGGATTGAAAAATCTAGCTAGACTCCAATAATTTAGAGGAGTCATGGTTGAATAAAGAACAATATAATAATGAAACTGTTCCAGCTGATCTTGGCTACAAAGGTTTTGCATTGAAAGACTCAAATCTAACGGTACTGAGTGCTTATTTTAAGTTATCTCTGCAAACTGTCACCCACAACTAGGGACGTAAATTGAATACATGTATATTAAATAAGTTTATATTAAAAGATAAATGTGTATTAACTTTTCCTGTCACAACATACCCTACAATCTTCATGATATGCAGTCTTCAATCATGATCCATATCATTCCAGAGAAAGGCCTCATGCGAGACCGAAATTTGCTTAAAAGTTAAATTGTCAAAACTTCATTTCTTTACACAGAAATATTCGGTTTTCTCTTTTACACTATTATATATCAATACTGTTTTCAACTCCTCATTGAAAGTGTACCGAGTATAATGGGATTGTAAGAACAAAGAAAAAGTTCCAAAACCAAGCAATAATAAAATTTGTAAAATTAAACGTCGCTCCTTTTAAGTTGTTTAAATTGTTTATTTTTCTCTTTATTTGTGTCTATGAGGGTTGGTCAATATGTATTTTAATATGAGGTATATTTTTAATAAAGCTAATTTGTTTAATAACTATAAATTGCTTCAAAAGCATCTGATTTCAAATGATACAAAATTCACGTATGTACTGTAAGCAACCGATTAAGAATTTTATTCACATTTAAAAATACCTTACACATGTAACTACTCTCGGCAAAATAAAAAAACTTTACATGGACTTAAAATGGGCATATTTCAATTTCTTATTGGTGTATCCAGATAACTCTGATTTTACATTTTATTCCTTTGAGATTTTGCTTCGATTTACTCACATTTTTGTCGATCGAACCAAAAGAAACAATTTATACACTAACAAATTCTGAACTAGGGGTCCAAATAAAAATCCAGGAATGAAAGGCGATAATAAACGAGACTTTTGAGATTCTGAATCTTTGAACTAAAACCAATATTGTTTATCAGAACAACCCAGTTACATGTGCGGCCTCCGGAACTGGCAATACACGCTGGAATTCTAATCCTCATGGAGTGAAGGTAACGTTTGATTAGGAGATTAGGCAGGGTTCGCCATTCCACCTGCAATGCCCATGCGAGGTCGTTAACGTTGTCTATCTGGTGATTTGTCATCGAAGCAAAATCTCAAAGAAATAAAATGTAATCAGAGTTATCCGGATACACCAATAAGAAATTAATATGCCCATTTTTAGACCATGTAAAGTTTTTTATTTTGCTGAGTGTATTTCAATAATTTGTCCTGCGTGATTTGTGTAATGGGTTTACCCCGCTTTGAATTTGGATCAGTCCATTCCTTCAAAGTTTTAAAAGGCATTTCAATCATGATTAAAAACGAGATATTGAGCAACAAAAAGTAAAGATCCTGATCAGATGGCATTGATGTTCCGACTGGCCTCCTGACTCTATATAAGTGGCTTACCACTTTCAGTTCAGAAGGATTAGGGCTTAAACATTTCTTGAATGTAACCCAGGTGAAATCATTGACTTGGTCTCTAAATGACCTGTAAACAATGAATAAGAAACTGTGTCTGACCTTTAGCGTGTTCAACTACTTGTATATGGTTAAACAATCTTATTTCAGGTTAAACCAATTTATATGCAGTATTATTGACCTGTAGCATAAACCAGAAGACCAGAAAAGAGTAAATGTTTTCCTCTTGTAAATTAAGAGATTGAACAGTTGTGCAAGAGTTCTCTCCCTTACAACAAGCATAAATCAATTTCATTTCAAAATAGAAAATCTTGCATTCTAAATAGTTACCCATTATCTAAAATATTGCCGAACTTATATCTAATCTATGATAGAAAGGATGAAGTATGTGAACCTTGTATGAAAGTTTAACCACCCCTTTTTGGGGGGTATTTGAAACTGAAATCCTTCAATCTTTAAATGAACTACTCCAAATTAAAAGCTGGGCGGATCCATTAAGAAATTCAGCCGGTTACTCTTTTCATACCTATGGTAACATTTTAACTAATTAGAACATTTATGGTAATTTTGTATCAAAATTCAAGAAATCTGGTGGCATTTTGCTTGAGGAAATTTACCAACTATTTCCTCCAAATCTTTATGTCTACATTTTTTATTAATGCAATGACGGACACTATTAAAACTTTTAGCAACGAAGTAATGTCCATTACATTTGGATAATTAAAAATCTGGTATTCATATTTCATACACTATCAAAACGACATCCTTGTAACTACGGGTAATTGTTGAAGAAATTTGGAAGTGTTTTTTAATTTCCTTTGCTAATTCTATTTGTGCCCAACTTTGATTGCCATGGCAGTCGCAAGGAAAAACTTTGGAAATCTTTTACATAAGGGTAGGAATGCATAGAGTTTAGATATTTGGCATGAGACCTTATTTTGTGGATCACTACCAAAATTAGTCGAAATTTTGTCCCTTCAATAATGCAATACGCGTAGCAATTTAATATATCAACGCAAAAGGCTATCATTGCAATATTTTGCTCATGCAAAGTTGACATGGTGATTGATGAAAATACTTCAAGAGATTCAATATCATACACAATACTGCACACGTGCGGTTTGTCAAGCAAAATGTACACATGACGTGCATGTATTTATATTTGAAACATAAGTTAGGTTTTGATCGACTTTTCAACTAAAAAGGGATTTCAGTTAAACAGATCTAGAAGTGCTCGAGGTATAAAAATTCCTTGTTGGCCACCAAGATTTGAATTTTTATGGTACAATTATATCAATACGTAACCCTTCTTATGCATACAAATTGGCATTTTATATTACAACACAATATTTAAGTTCCAATCGTCGACATTATTATTATTATTGTAAGGTTGGATGTTTTGTACACAATATTTTAAACAGAATCATGCACCATGGTTATTATGTCTTTCTTTATACAATGTATGAAATGATGGATATCGTTTTTAAGAGTTTGCACAGTTGTGTGAAAATATTCATTTCTGTTTTTACACCAATCGTTTAAATGTCAGGATTTTTCGTAGTCAAGTTCAAAAATGTGATTTCTATTGCCTGGCCATGATTTCTACATTTTATATAATTCCAAGACAGTTACATACTGTTACTAGCAAAACATTTTAAGATTTTTTTGTTTCAATTGTATCTATTTGCCGTATTGTTAAATTTTGCACCATAGGACTATTTCATGTCAAAATTTAAATTACTTAAAAAAACTTAAAAGAAACAAGCTACAAAAACATAACATTCATTAACATTTATTGCATACGTTTCGACTAGATGCCTTCATCAGTCAAAAAACTAATTTTTTAAATATTTGTGGTTGATTTTCTTGAGATGCCATTGTATGGTATAAAAACTCCGACCTATTTTAACCGAAAAGGGGCCCTAAGTACAATAAATTACACACTTTCTTTAAACACGAGACAAATGTCCAAACTCACTTAGGGAGATACACAATCGATGACTAATGTTCAAAATAACATATATATCCGTATAATCTACGAAGAAAATAACCTTCAAATTACATTCCATTAAGGATATTTTGATATTGACCGTCTTAAATGTTTTACGAGAAAGTATGGTGCAAAGAAATCTGCTGTAGATAATCCAAACATTATTGTTTTAAGTCTGTTGTCAATATTACAAAACTCTGGTATCACAGTGTATTATGTTTTGCATACGAGCTGTCAGAACTTTATTGGATTGGACAAGTAATTGTAAATATATAGGAATATAGATATAATTATTAAGTGAAATTTTACTATTTGAGATGACAGAACAAAACTTGTTTAATTGTATTTCATACAAAAATATGGATTTTATCTAATACGACTTGAATATCTGAAGGTTTGATGTCATGACGATTTTATTAAGGCGTATCAATATTGATATTAGTTTCTTATAATCGTATGAAGAACACATAATATTTTAATGGAATCTTATTATATTTTAAAAACTTAGAATAATCTAATTCATTATTTGAAAAGAACACATATACATGTAATTATGTACATCAGAAGCATGATATTTGATAATAATCATTCGTTTTTTAATATTTATATTTAATAACATTGTACGAGTAGATAAATTATATAGTCTTGGTCATACCAAACATAATTAAAAATAAAAATAAATAAATACATTGAAAACATTCCGTTTATGTTCACACAAAATCATTGATGATTTTTCCTTTTTTTTTTAAAGTAACACTATTTTGTCATAAAGGCCCATTATGCACCAGATATGTTTTTATTTTTATTTCCCCAAATCTTTTTTTATTTTCGGTGTCCTGTTACAGTTTCCATAAAGAAAACTTTTGATGTGTCTTTAAGCTTATATGTCTAAGATGTTGTATACACACTAAAACAGAATTGTCAAATTCATATTTCTGTTAATACTTGTAGTTGAAAAGAACATTGTTTTTCAAAGTTTCCGGATAAATACGAGTATCATGCATGTTTACGGGTTATGTAACATATTTTCTTTATTTTCTTCTAAAAAAAAAAGATTTTTATATGAATATAATACCTCTTATACAAAGCATATTTTGTTTCCATCAGGACGCCTAAGGCAGTCGTCACAACGACCAACCACACCATTGTGGAAGCAGACCCTGGTTACAGGAATTGTCATCTTTCCGCTCGATCTTGTTATATCAACACTTGCTGTAAGTATTTGAACATTACACAGCTTCTTTTCTCTCAGTCAGTCTTTTCGAACATTGCATTGCTTCTTTTCTCTCGATTAAGTTATAATAACACTTGCTGTAAGTTTTTCTAACATAACATTGTTAATTTTCTCTTGATCATGTTATAACAACACTTGCTGTAAGACTTTTGGACATTGCATTGTTTCTTTTCTCTAAATCATGTCATAACAAATCTTGGTGTAAGTCTTTTGAAGAATGCATTGCTTCTTTCCTCTCGATCATGTTATAACAACTATTGCTTTAAGTCTTTTGGATATTGCATTGCTTCTTTTCTCTCGCCAAGGCTTTAACAACTTTTGCTGTAAGTCTTTTGAATGTTGCACTGCTCCTTTCCTCTCGATCAGGTTATATCAACTTTTGCTGAAAGTCTTTTGAACATTGCATTGTTTCTTTCCTATCAAACATGTTATAACAACTCTTGCTGTAACCCTTTTGAACATTGCATTACTTCTTTCCTCTCGATCATGTTATAAAAGCACTTGCTTTAAGTCTTTTGAGCATTGCATTGTTTCTTTTCTCTCGCTCATGTTATAACAACTTTTCTGTAAGTCTTTTGAACATTGCATTGTTTCTTTCCTCTCGATCAGGTTATATCAACTTTTGTTAAAAGTCTTTTGGATATTGCATTGCTTCTTACCTCTCAAACATGTTAAAACCATTTTTGCTGTACGTCTTTTGATCATTGTCTTTTGGACATTGCATTGTTTCTTCTCTTTTCCTAGTTTTAACAACTCTTGCTGTAACCCTTTTGAACATTGCACTGCTTCTTTCCTCTCGATCAGGTTATATCAACTTTTGTTAAAAGTCTTTTGGACATTGCATTGCTTCTTACCTCTAAAACATGTTAAAACAATTTTTGCTGTACGTCTTTTGATCATTGCAATGTTTCTTATCTCTCGATCAGGTTAAAACAACACTTGCTTTAAGTCTTTTGAGCATTGCTCTCCATCAGGTTAAAACAACACTTGCTGTAAGTCTTTTGAACATTGCATTGCTTCTTTTTCTCTCGATCATGTTATAACAACTTTTGCTTTAAGTCTTTTGAGCATTGCTCTCCATCAGGTTAAAACAACACTTGCTGTAAGTCTTTTGAACATTGCATTGCTTCTTTTCTCTCGATCATGTTACAACAACACTTGCAATAAGTCTTTTGGACATTGTATTGTTTCTTTTCTCTCGCATATGTTATAACAACTTTTGCTGTAAGTCTTTTGAGCATTGCTCTCCATCAGGTTAAAACAACACTTGCTGTAAGTCTTTTGAACATTGCATTGCTTCTTTTCTCTCGATCATGTTATAACAACACTTGCTTTAAGTCTTTTGAGCATTGCTCTCCATCAGGTTAAAACAACACTTGCTTTAAGTCTTTTGAACATTGCATTGCTTCCTTTCTCTCAATAATGTTATAACAATACTTGCTGTCAGTCTTTTGAACATTGCATTGCTTCTTTTCTCTCGATCATGTTATAAAACTCTTGCAATGCTTCTTTGTACGCAAACTAGGTTTATATGGCAAACTTCAAGGAAATATTTTAGCACATTAGGTTGAAAGAATAACTTTAAATTTTTTCTTTCGCTCTAAATTTGAGACGAAAACTCGACTAAAAGAGCTAGTTTGATGCTGCTTTATTTGCAATTTTAGACCTTATTGGAAAATAAATTGTTTTGAATAATTGAAAATCAATTATAGTTACATCGTGATTAATCAATAATTATAATTCATATATTATAGTAATTATACTATTAATGAATATATCAAATTTGATAATTTGACATAAAATTAATATTCATCATAGAATATGTTAAGTGACTCCCATCTTAACTTAAATGGGAGAGCATAATATTTGTAAATTAGAAGTCACTTGTCCAATACTTGTGCGACGTGATTTTTTTCCATGATTCAGACAAGGAGTCTAATAGCTATTTTTCTCTCATCGCTGTGAGATTCAAAGTCGGTCACATCATCAAATGCGGAGGAATTTGTAGTGGGTTGCAGTATCCAGGAAAGCCGAAATTGTGTTGAAATCATGGTAAAATTCAGACAAGGAAAAAAGATAAGAGACAGCTGTCAAAATTTCTACAAACTATATCCCGGTTTCTTAGCTTGTTTGTAATGCTTTTATTGATAAATATTGGATACATCTTTAGCCTGTGGTAAAGGGGGTGGGGAGAGATATATCACTTTCCATAATCTCACTGACACTGGGAAGCTGAATGATACTTCAGCTGTTGCTTTCGGGCATAAGTGATGCTCTAGCAGACTTAATTTGTAATACTTCGTGTTTCTATGATTCCCTCATGAATTGAATCTCTACTTCTCAGATAAAAATATCTAATCGGATACTTCTGTTGAACGTAGAAGAAAAAGCTTTCAAAACTGCTTTTAGGAAAACCATTTTCTTCTATCTTTAATGTTGTATTTTTATACCTCTTCAAAAACAAGTTACATGGGTTAACTCATTACTAGCGAGAATAACGCATCGATATTTTTTGCGTATAAAGATCTGGAGAAAGGTTGATCCCTCGAAAGCTTTAATCACAACAAAATTACATGAAAATTGCACACAGTTTGATTGAGTCTGTACATAAGGGATAATGAAAAATGCAACATACTTCATGCCCTCTAGCACCGGTTTTAGCATTTATTTTCTATTTTCAACACTTAAAAGTGCTGGAATCAATTATCTCGAAGGACCAACACTGGAGTGAAGTACAAATAAGTAAGCGTAATAAAGAAATATAACCTTACCATTGGTTAATAGATATCCCCGAACCGGATGTAAATTTTAATGAATTGCAATGTAGTCAGCAATCTGTTCAATCAAAATTTTGATTTTCATTTATTTGTTAATACAATGTACATTTGTTGCATTTGCACTGGTCATTTTTTTGTAACTTTTGAAAATTTCTAGATCTGGTAAGACAGCATAATTATATCAATTAAATATACACTGTACGAGTACATGATACCTATAAATTTTATAGATAACGTAACAAAAGATATAATTTCTGATAAGTAATGTTTTGCAGTCTACAGATGGCACTGAATAATTAACTTGTCTATGCGATGAATTTTAGATAAATTCCCTGAAGCTATGTGATTCAAAAAGTTTGTAGCTTACATGATTAAGAAAACGAAAATACTCAATCAATATCGAATGTTAGAGGTGCAGATACATTGCCTTGACTCGAGAAATAATAATATGATTGTTCTTTTTCGCAAAATTTGATGCAAAATTCTGATTCTCATTTTTTTTACGTATAGCTGACATTTCAATAAAAGGTTAATTAATATGATGGTCTCATTGGCTTCGGTCTACATATTATTAATTAATTAAATGCAGTTTAGAAACACGATTTCAAAACTATACTTCATCATTTGGCAACTTTTAAGGCATGTTTGGTGAAAAGCTCCTAGACCGAACTTTCTGTAGTAAAAGGCATTCTTATCGTAGCAATGCATTTATGGCTTTGAAAAACATTAATGATTTAATTAAACAAAACTGAACATTAAACATCATTGTATATGTCATTTCATACTTTTTCTATTTTTTCAGACGTTAATATACCTGAACAGAGCATTTTGAAATAGTAATGTCATGTACAAGAAATGACAAGATACTCAATATTGCCCTGAGGCATACAATCAGTAAAGGTAGAAAATGTGTAATTTAATGTAACTGCAAAACTTTCCACGTTCAATATTGATACAAATTGAATATGTAAATATAAATAAAAGTACAGATATCGTAAAACATTTTATTCAATACGGTTGGCTAATTTCATCTTGTTTGTTTATAATATATTACTAAAGTTACCATGTAAGTTGTACATCATTTTGACCTTGAAGTCTTCTCACGTGATATTTATGCAATCTATTGATGAGGGATATCTGACTCACGGCTGGATGGTAGTCGGCTAGGTTTTAAGCTGTGTCTCTTTTGAAAAGTGATTGATCTTTAAAAGGGCATACTTTTGAAAAGTTTAAAGCTTATAATTAAAGTGTTTGAAATTTGAAAGGGTAAAACATATATAGGGTAAGTATATACGTATAGAAACATTCATTTGGCAGTATTTTTTTTAGCATTTTAATAGAATTAAAACATACTAGTTTCAATCATATGATGCAAACTTAGTTTCATTTAAATGTAATGGATATATTACTTAACCAAGTCTTTTATGGGCTTAATTTGAAATGGATATACCTATGGAATAACTTCGTTTGAAGGGAATATTTTCTATACAAATTGTATTACTCTTGGTAATGTGAAACTATGGTAACTTATGAAAATGAATCCACTAAGAATATCTCAGTTCATGAACTCAAACTCGGATAAGTTTTATTCTTCATACAAGGTATGATATAAACATTTTATTTTCTTTGATATAAAAATAATCAATTGATTCAAAGACATTGCAAATTCAATGTATGTGTATTATACGATATACATGTCTGTTATCGGATTTAAAGTTAAATCAACTATTTTTCCAAAACAATGAATAATGATTGATATATTAATTTTTTTTTCAAATATTTGTAATCTTGTTTAATATTTTGTTATGATATTTACGATTTCTTTCAGGAGATAAACTTACATAATGTTACATACTAGAATAATCTTAAACAAATTCAGTTTAGCCAAAAACAACATTAGAAATTAATTTTGTTTTTAAGCTTGTGGGCTTAAGTATACCGATCACATTTGATAAAGAAAATTTGATTTTGAGTAACCGTATTATTGAACTCATTATTTTGTTAAATTAGAAAATTTAGTGGATTAAGAAAGCTCGATACGCCAATCCACTTTGTTTTACTGGAATGCACAGAAATTGGCTTCATATTAAAACTATTTAAGAAATGAATTGTACTTGTATGTCTATTGTTTAGTGGGTAATATGCTGTACAGTTAACATGTAAACATACAGTTTTAGCAGATAATACAAGCAAATACAAAATATTCAGTTAAACCCTATTTTTTATACAACACACTGTTTTACATTTGTTTATGAAACAAGTACAAGCCAAACTAAGATGTGTAAAGAGATTGTATTGTTTAATTGTGGACGAGCTACTCCAAAAGTTTTATCAAAAATTTCTCTCTAAACGCCATTTCACCATTGATATTTTCATAGCTTACTTACTTAGACAACTCTTGTATATCTTTATCTTGTATACCTTTAACAATGATGATTTTTGGAGGTGTAAATGGTCATACTGCATGGTCGGCATCGATCGTTTCCGGATTGTATGATTATACTGGTTGCATATATAAAGTTTTGTATCGCTGACAACGCTTAAATTCTTGATTCGATCTCTTTGAAGCATTTATCTGTCCTTTGTTAGGAAATATTCTGGAAATTATCAGGTTTTTTTACTCCCACGCTTAACAGACAGATAGTGTCGGCTGAGGTTCCGAATAGAGAACGTGCACACCATTCCAATAATTGGAGTCACTCCAAAGATTTTCCAATATTGACATATTTGTCTCCCAATAAAAGATGTGCAAGTTGCGTTCAGATAGCGATATGCCTTAAAACAGTGGTGCAAAATAAGTGTGTGTTTGTTTGTTTTTAATTCTGTGGCGTTAATTTGAATAGAAATTTAATTAATGAGTGAAACTAATATTTTCTCTGACAGTTAAAGGTATGTTTTTGAAGGTATATTAAAAAAGATTGCTAGATATATATCATGGTTTGTGATATATAGAAATATTTTTTTTCAATTATGCATTTTAACGATTAGTTATGGCTTTATTAAATCTTACCAAAAGGATTTCTTATGGTTAAGCATCTCGTATGCTATAAATAGCTCTCAGTATGTCATTGAAGCTGCTTCTGTCCTTGGATCGTTTCTGACCAATCAAAGTTTTCCAATAATCACCGTGTGTTTCATTTCAGCTGAGTGACGCTTTAGCAGACGACAAATTTTCAGAAAGTGCAAAAATGCCGGAAACAGTCACTGAAGAGAAACAGAACGAAGGGCCAGCTGAAACCCCTAAAGAGAGCAGGAATATTGTACTTACTGGCTTCGGTGGGCTGAAAACGTTGAAGGTACTGAAAAAACCGGAACCTAAACCAGCCGAAGGAGAGGTTCTTATTAGCGTAAAGGCATGGTAAGATTTATTTTTCTAACATATTGTTTAATGTTTTAACTTAATTGTTTGTTAATGAATAATATAATTATCGGTAATTGGTAGTATATTGATGACGGAATCCGATTCGTGAATGTAGACGGATGTTTTCATTTGTCTTTAAGAGGTTTGATCAATATCTCTCCATATTAAGATTAGCTTTTTTTATGGTTCAAAAGGTGGCGATATATATTCCCGGTTACGGGATTTTTGCTCCATGGAACGGTTTTGTAACAGCTGTCGCTTTGTGATAAAAGCATAGTATTAATACAGATGCAAAAATTGCCTCGTGACTTGGTTTTTGTTTGTATTTCGATAATAGATACCCAGTTATTGATAGACAGTTCGTTAAGTTATGCTCAGCGAGATGTGACTATAAATGACTGAATGCATTGATTTTCCTCCCCTTTCTTTTTCCAATTTTGTCGTGAGACATTTTGTGTGACATTTCATAGGCAATATTCCTTGTATGTATAATATACGGGCATATATTATATCAATATGTTACGACCTCATATATAAACCTTATTTAATTTGTTCTCTTAATCAAATTATTTTTAAGAATTCCAGTTTTTAACTTTTTATTTTTTAAGAAGATATCAATGATAAGATTTTATATGCAGTACTTTTAAAGGCTTTTCAAGTTTAAGCAGGGGGAAACCAAGGTTTGAATTATAAATGCATGATTATGTTAAGTACTGCACCACAGGCGCTAGTCACATAATCAAATATTTTACATTATCGGTCTATATATGTATATAAAGATAGATATATTATATCTTTATATACATTTATAGACCGATTATGTAAAATATTTGATTATGTGACTAGCGCCTGTGTACTGCACAGTTGGTAATGGTATATATTTTATTGAAAGTTGCATATTATATAAAATAATTTGATGAAAGCAAAGCTATATGGAACTTATTTAAGTTGATCATATATGCAGTATAGACTTTATAAATATGTTGATACTATGATATAAACACATGTGTTATTAAAATTAATTAGCATTAATTACTCCATCAGAATCAAATACAGTTACACCTGTGCAATTTTGCCATATCAATGGCTCTATTCTCAATCCAAAATAACCTTAAAAAAATATCCACAATTAGCTTCCACAGTTACAGTTTATATAATTATAGTGTATAATTATGTAGAATTTCTCTATGTAGAATATCTCAAATTTCCAAAAAATCCTACAAATCAGCTGAAAGTCTATTACTTTTGGCTGCTAATATGTGTTCTGCATTATTCTTGGACGGACAATTCTAGATTCACAGCAAGCCAAATTGTAATGCACAGATGCTGCAGAGTAACTGATTTAAGAAATAAGAAGGCCTTATAATCATTAGAGCTTTTCTAAAATATATGTTTATTACTTTGAATGGAGTTGGAAGTATGCCAATTACTGCACTTATGAGTGGGACACTCATGTGAGTATGCATAATTTTAGATATCATATGATACACAGGTTAATATTGATACATATGAAAGCATGACACATATTGAAGTGCAAAGTTATAATACATAGATAGACCAGAAATTACACCTTAGATCAGCAAAAGTCTATTAACTTTAGACATACCGGTAGCTCAAATGTGGGCACTTAAAACAGAAACATATGCAAAAGATAAAAAGAATATGCACATGTACACAACTTGTTTTAGCAATTTTGCGTGATTCTTAAGTTAAAAATCATTTAAAAGCTGTTCATTTTTGGGTCATTTGACATAATTATAATGAATGCTCTGGGATAAGGGAGTATTAAAGTAGATGATATGAAATTTGGTGTCCAGACCTACATGACAAATGGTACACAAATCTCCAAAAACTATTTCACGTCCCATCATGTCAAAAAAACTAAGTGGAGTATGTCCATCTGAAGGCAATTGCTCCAAATTCAATTTATTAAAATATGTCTCTTTCTGGTTCCCTGTCCAAGAAAAAAGTCTTTGCATATATTTTCATTTGTTTTTGTTTAAAGAACAGTTCTGCTTAATTTTTTTACTACAGAAATCACCGGTTATTGTATATAACAAATATATAAGCTTTTATATTTTTACTATTTTAATTTCTTTTTAATTTTAACACCTTTGCAGTAAATGTGTTATTACTTTTACATTTAAATGAGCTTCTGATGATGCACTCAAAATGCATGTCTAAATGCAAAAAGGACAAAATAAGTGTCAGTTATTCAACTAGAAACAATTTTTTTTGTCATTAATAAAGAATGCAATCAAATAAGGTTTAATGCTCCTTCAGGACAAGGTTCTGTTGGAGACTGCATTTAGTGACTGTTAACATCCCTTGTAAATCTTTCATTTTTTATTTTAACTCTCAACCTGATATTATCAACTGAATATACCAGAAAATTACCAGTGCAGACCAAGACAAACTGGCACTTCCATGCTGTCTGATCATGGTCTGCACTGTTTGCCATTCAGTCAGTGCTTATTATGAAATGTTCCCTAAACATGACCACTGGTTTTGTTCAGACTGAAAGCCTGGTGAGGGTTATAGAAGCCATTGAGTATTGCAGGAAAAATAATCTTTACAATTGACATGAAATAAGTTATAATATGTGTGCTAGTTGTGAACGTGGCCTTTATAACCCCAAATTACCAGTTTTAAGCCAGGCCAGACTGAATAGACAGTCATTTTGTCTAAATACTCACTTTAATATTAAAAAAGGACTAATTTGCAGCCATTTTGTCTAAATGTTCTGCCTAAGAATTAAACTAGCAATCATTTTCTAAATTTTCAGTTTACAATATAGGCAATCAATATTTACAAATTTCACATATATACAAACTGCAGAAGTAATTTTCTCTGCAATTATTTTAGGCGCAGATTGATAGATATCATAAATTGACCTTCCATAATTTGTAAATGCTGCACCTCCTGATAACTGCCAACTTGATGACAGACATAATTTACTGATATTGTGAATACAGTTAATAGACATTTGATTGGAATGGTGGTTATTGTAGTTTTTCTGCAGATCATGGCAGTAAGCCACTTTGAATTCACCAGAGCATAGGTCAGCTGCTGCATCCTTCCTTGGTAGGCTGTAAAGCAGTTTATCAGTACTAGATGCTTTCACTTTTGCAAGGAACTGCTTAAGTCCAGAGCAGAGGTACAGTGCAAATGACCCTTGAAAGGATTTTTTGATCAATTGCAATGAAAGTGATGTGCAATGTCAATGTGAATATTGGTTTCCCAATTAACAGTCCAACTCTCTACCAGTTGAGCTTAATGGGTGTTGCTGCATATGTTCTGCTATCTATGCTTAGTTTAAATACATGTATCTATTCATTTATTTAATCCTGGCAGTGGCCTGGTGGTAAAGTGTTTGTATTGTATATTGAAGTGTTGGTTTGATACCCAGCCAATTCATATCAAAGACTGTTTTAAAAAGAAGTACTTGTTTAAGACTAACATTCAAAGCTAAATTTGCTCAAAGGTTAAAGAAAAAAGCATTGGTAAAAAATATTGACATTAAAGTATAAAGAGTAATCATGTATGGTAAAAGCTTTTAGCTGACTCCATTATAAACAACTATCAGAAATGTCTTGGGATGAATTCTATATTTGTATAAAGATATGTCAATATCATTGTCTCAAAAAACTTTTATTAATATTGACACCTGCATATTTACTTCCTGCTAAAAGATGTAACTAATGACTGAAACTTTGTATCCTCATGTTGGAGTACTTAAGTAAGGTGTTTTGAGAGCACACACACAAAATAAATCTTGAAAATTTATGTATTTTGAAATGTTTTCTGTATTTAAAGAAATGGGAAAGTGTTGAGGGTTCATATGACAGTCTTTTCCAAATTAAATGAACAGTTCATTAGGGAAAGGCAAAACCAGACACTTTATCAGACAATGAAAATTCGTAAATATGAGTAGAATTTAAGAGAACTGGATGCAGCACACATAGAAAAATGTTGCCTGCACATTGCATTAGAAGCTACACGTTCTGCAGTGACTGAAAATATTTTTTTTCCGGTGCCTGTTCATGCGGGTAAATGTTCTATACTAAATGCCATTAAACTTTCTGTAAATTTGTGCAATTTTTAGATATGCATATAATTTATATACATTAAAATGTTTTTATCATGATAGAAAAAAAGTTCTGTTTTGAAAAAAAAGGTCTTTGTCAGATTAAATAAAAATATATGAAATAAGGGCTGTAATGGTGTCTTGATAGATTGGTTTTAGTATACTTCTTATTGGTCAAATCAATTACCTAACTTATGTTTATTATCTACCTTTCTTATCACTTGAGCAATCATAAGCCTTGTAACTTGGACTTGTGTGTTAAATTTTGGGACTTATAGCTTTATGGCCCAGCGAGTCCTAGGATCCAAACTGACGAATTTATAAAAATTTGTTTTCACGGCAACAGTTGACAGCAACTTTGTTGCTGTTTGTTGCATCATGGTTTGGCATTGATACAGTAATTGAATAAGTAGTAGGAAATTTTTGGCTTGAAGGACCATGTTGTGCATCTTGAACATGCTTGCTAATTATGATGGTGTCTTAATTCCTGCACTTCTTAAGTTAACAATATGCCTTAATGAAAGGAAAGAAATTGTTCAAATAAAAGGAAAACATAATGTTTTATTTAAAAAAAAAATGCTTAATTTATGAGAAAAAAGATATGTTTAATCTATGTACAGCAATATTGTATGTAAGATCTCCGCAAGATTACTGATTTTATTGCTTGGTTAAAATATACATCTATTTGTTCATTCAAAACTGTGAATAATGTTTAAAGATGTTATTAGATAATGATTATTACATGCACAGATTGAAAGCTGACATTTAACATGCCCATTGGGAAATCACATCAAAAGGCAACTTCATTATTAAAATACCTTCATTTTATTTGTTTATAAATGTAATGTTATTTTAGGATATACGTAGGTTGATTATAGAAGTAATAAAAGAATCTTTTGTACCAGTTGCCACTGCATCATGATAGATTTTTTATTATCAACGGATAGTCAGTTTGAAAACAGTGAGATTGATTTACAAAATATACTTAAAAACCTCATTTATTGTATGCTGTGATAAAACTAAATCAAGAGGGCCATGATGGCCCTGAAAACGCTCACCTGTATATAGGCCCCTGGGCCAAGGCCAATTTAAAAACAGGGGCTTTTATTTGAACAAACTTGGTAGACACACATTAGAAGATGTTTCATGATAAATATCTAAGCTCTAGCTCTTTGGGGTTTTTATAAGAAGATTTTACATATAGGGAAAAACAATGACCCCCACCCCTCAGAGGGGCCAATATTGACCTAGGGCTTTTATTTGAACAAACTTGGTAAACACACACTAGATGATATTTCATGCTTAGAATCTAAACTCAAGCTCTTTGGGGTTTTTTTCTTTCAAGATGAGCTAAAATAACAATACCATTCAAAGACCCTGTGACCTTGACCTTTGACCTGGTGACTCCAAAGTCAATAAGGGTCATCTACTAGTTATGACCAATCAATATGTGAAAAATGAAGACTTTGTGAAAATAGTAACCAAGATAATAAGCGGAAATCATATTACCATTCAAGGCCTCTGTGACCTTGACCTGTGACCAGAATCAATAGGGTCATTTACTAGTTATGACCAATCAATATGTGAAATATGTAGACTTTGTGATGAATACTTTTCAAGATAATCAGCGGAAACCATTTTGACATTTAAGGCCCCTGTGACCTTGACCTTTGTCCTAGTGACCCAAAAATCAAAAGGGGTCATTTACTAGTAATGACCAATCACTGTGTGAAATATGAAGACTTTATGATAAATACTTTTTAAGATAATCAGCGGAAGCCATGTGGTCTACCGACGGACAGACCGACATTAGCAAAACAATATACCCACTCTTCTTCGAAGGGGGGCATAATTACAAATTATATTCTTTCTAAGCTTATTTAACATACATTGTGTAAACAACTATTGTATATAGGTATATTTTGCTCTATTTTCAGTGGTCTGAACTTTGTGGATTTGATGGTACGTCAAGGAGTGTTGGAGCATCCTCCAAAAACTCCATTGACCATTGGTTTTGAATGTGCTGGTGATGTTGAAGCTGTAGGTGAAAATACTGAAGGATTTGCTGTAAGTTACATAGATTAAATATGTTATTTGGCAACAGATAAAATATTCAGATAGAGTTATTTTAATTTCCCCTCTCTTTGTGTTTTCGTTCAATTGTAGCACCAATTTTTACAATAAAACAGGAAACTTTCCATACATCTCTTGATTTAGCAGTTCAGAAGAAAAGCAATATTAAAGTTAACAATACATCAGATTACAAATTTCAAATGTATGAAGTGCTCAGGACATAAGCTCTAAATCTAAAGCTCAAAGGTATAGCACTCTCCCAGCTGAACCAAAAGGGTAGGATTTCTGAATACATAAAGGTTAAAAAAATTTGAATGAGTAAACAACAACCCGTGCAGACATCTGAAAGAAATTACTGATGCAAATTTGCTGATTTTATTTACTCAAGTGACAATTTGTTCTAATGTTCATTGCAAATTTTCTATTTTCAGTTAAGAATTATAGTTTTTTGTCCAATTAAGTGACAAAATGTTTTATTAATTCTCTGTGTGACAAAATGATTTATTAATGCCTGGAGTCAGACTTTATTTTGATACAGATGTTTTTTCCTGTCTGTCAAACTATTTTGCCCTATCTGAACTCATTTTTAAAAACAAGGGTGAGGATAAAATAAAACTTTATTTGATGGTAGGAGATTATAAGAAGTAACAAGGATGCAAGTACTGCAACTCTGTCTGTGACTGTTTTTAGATGGTCACACTTTTAAACTTTATTTGTTTGCTTTGTATGTTAATTGCTATGAGATGAAAGGGAAAAGATAATGCTTGATTATTTGTAGAGAGCAGGTATGACTATCAAGAATAGTTTCCTAATTTGCTACATTTTCAAATGTAGTAATTGATTTAAATTCAGCAAAACTTTTTACAAAAAAGCAAAGTGTGTTGACATACCTGTCATTAACTGAGTGATTTGAAAATAGTTTTGCATAAATGTGTTGTACTTTAGGATTATGTGTTTCTCAAGAAAAAAAAGTGTTTAGCTCAAAGGTCATGGTCACATTTGTATGCCAAAAGTCATGGTCTGTGTTGTGTATATCATTATAATTTCATTGATTGATTTTGAAATAATTATGCATACATATGCTGATTATTAAAATAACATGTACCATGATTGATTGACCACCAGTAAAGATGGAAAGTCAACATAAAACCTTAACAGTGCATGTTGGTACAGCTTAAAAACGCTACAAAAAAGGCCCCCCAAAACTAAATAAGAGCCTTTTCAGCAGCCCAAATGTCAAGGTCAAACTTGACTGTCCAAAGTCGTGATAGGATAGTGCATTAATGGTCATGTCCAGTCCATATTTTTGCCATTCATTGACAGGTTTTAGAATAACTTAGCTTAAGTACATTTTGTATGATTGTGGTACTTTTCTTCTATTATGTCTGTAAAAAATCAAAACATTAATTTGATTTTCCATCAAAAAAATGGAAAAAAAAAATCATTATTTAAAGATTAAATTAAAGCAACAAGGTTAATGTTTTTAAAACACAGTTTTCAACGAATCCTTGTTTTTGTATTTGATTTCACTTTGAAATATGATATTATTGAAAGATAAAAGAAATAGAAAAATAACTTGTTTATGAACACATTTTTTTTTCTAAATGATTTCAAGGCTATGTTTTGGCTTTAAATTACATATTTTTAAGATTTGAACTTGATTATATATATGAACAGGACACTTTTTTTTATGAACAATGGAAGCTGTAATCTTTTGTTATGCAATCTGACATATATAGCTTTAAAGGAGATCAGGTCAGGTCAAAAAGCCTAATTAAAAACATAAAATTTGATTTTTTACATAGATCGAGTGAAGCAATTAAATGGAAAAATCTGTAAAATAAAATATAGAAAGTTACTCAGAATTAAATTCAATAAATCGATAAATTAAAATCAATAAATAGTGCAACTCTTTGAAGAATGAGTAAAAAGTTCTGTAATGCTTTTCATTTTGGTGTCATTTTTGCACAATAAAAATAATTATTCTGGAAACACAGGATAAGGGAATGTACTGAAGATTTATGCACAAGTTACTAGTTCAGACTTACATCAAATGGTACACAAATCTCAGAAAAATATTTTCAGTCCTGTCATGTCAAAAAAGTTCAGAAAAGTGCCTTTAAACTACAAGTGGTTTTTGTGACAAAAACATAATATAGCTTCATTTCTTAAAAACATTTGAGATGTGGATTGGGTGGTTCGACTTTGTGACAGCAATTTAACCAAGTACATGTACACTCCTCTAAAACAAAAAACCCCAAAAAAACAACAACAAAAAATATTTCAACCAAACTACATGGTCAAACCTAAATAGCTATATAGAGAGTTGCTCCCAGTTTCTTTTGTATAAGTATATAGACAATGTAATGTAAATGTTTGTTGTAGAATTTATTTGTTTTGACTTAACAAGTCTCGACAACAGCAGTTATTAAGTGCCTTGTGGCAGCTGTAAAAAGTTGCCTCATATTTCATTTCAGTGTTGTTATATTATATTCAGGTCCTTTAGAATCATTAATTCCAGCACATTAAGTGTTGAAGATTGAACACTTCTTGTTGGTGAGAAATGATACACTTTTACATTATCTCTTGTGAACAGCTTAATCCATTATCAATCATGCAATTCAGTTGATGTTTTGTTGCCTCTGAGAGATCTGTCTTTTTCAAGAAAATGGTTCTTAAAAAAGAGAAATCTATTGATATCTATTAACAGATAAATTCCTGTGATAATTTTTTTTTTGGGTGGGGGGGGGGAAGGGGGGAGGGGGAGGTCATTAAAGCATAAATCAGCAAAGTTTTTCCATGTCTCCCAAGAATGTGATTCACCTCCACAAAATCACAATGCATTCCTTACTTGAAGTCTCTCATGGTAATAAGTTCTGAAAAAAAAAGCATTGTTTGAAAGGGGAATGCATGCCTCTTCTGAAAATTGTTGTCATTTTCAACTTACCTGAGCACAACATGTTGAAAATGAGCTATTTGGATCAATTTGTCTCCGATGTTTGCCGTTTGGCATTAAGTGTAATGTGTTGTCAACAGTTTACATTAAATGACATCTCTTCCTAAACCGTTTGGCCAATTATGATGAAACTTAAAACAGTCATTATTTTAGATAGTTATCTACAAAAATTGCCAAAATTATACTGGTTTTCTGAACAGAGGCCAGAGGTAAAAAAAGATTAATGTTTAAACAATATCTTATAGCTCAATTTCAGAGCATTTTAGATAAAAGTCAATAGAAATAAGGTATGTTTTGTAATAAAAATTCTTTGTTCATTTAATCCATATCATTAGATGAGCGATAAAAGGTCATCATGACTCTCTTGTCTGGTTTCTTGCCTTAACAGTATTTCGATCATATGCTAGCAGACAATCGCTTAATTAATGGTCCTGGATTCTATACAAGCAAAAGCCTTTTCAGCAAATAACTACGAACTTTTCCAGACTAATAACTTGAAACAGCAGTGAAGGAATTTGCATGACAGGACATATTGTCATCAATGATGTCATCACAATAAAGCACATGCCACTTATTATTGCACAATTCACAAACTCATGAAGCCAAGGTCTTAAGCTCTCTTAACACGCACTAAAACAAGTTAGCTGGTACAGGTCGTGTTAAAATTAGCTAGAATATTGTTGCAGCAATATGTAACACAGGAAATCAACTAATTAAAACTGGTCATATTTCTCCGTGGTCTTGAACATTGATTTTTGTATTGTATTACCAGTAAGTCTATTTCTATCCTGATGCCTTTCCATTTCATTGATTTGAAAATAATCTTTCTGTAGAAAATTCTGTTGCAGATTATACCTTTGACCTTTTCCATGCAAAGAAAAATAGGAGGAAAATTCTTCAGGGTTTTTTTTTATTATGTATACAATATGTCACATTTACGAGGACAAGAATTTATTTGTATTTATGCTACACTGACATCTGTTGCCTGGAAATGCTTGCAAATTAATGTGTCAGTATGTGAAACAATTGTAAATGCTTACTTAATCATTCTTGTCACTGACTCACTGTTCCTGTGTGTGAATATAATGAATTAATTGGTTGAAGGTTGTAACTTTTATTCTGGAAATAGACAAACGGGAGAGCCATTTTCACAGATTACAAACCCCATGGTATTAGTCATTATATGAGATGATGTGCAAAATCTAGATTCTCAGATTTTTTTGTTCTGGGTCAGAGGGAGATATTGCCCTTACATGTAATAGCACAATGTCTGAACTTATACTGTAATTAGCTAGACTTCCATAATATTTGCTGTCAGTGCTTAAGAGATGCATTATTGTTTTTTTTTAAAAAAAAAAAAGGACTTTCTTTGGATGCATTGGATTCCTATCTGTCCATGTAGAGTTTGATGGATTTTTAGCTCACCTGAGCATGCTCAGGGTGAGCTTTTAGGATCGATGATTGTCCGTCGTCCGTTCACATTTAGTTGTTAACACTCTAGCGGTCACATTTTTGCCTCCATCATCAAAAACTTGGTCAGGATGCTTATCTAGTTAATAGCTCGGATGAGTTTGAACATGGGTCATCTCGGATGAAAAACTAGGTCACAAGAGCTAAAAAATAGAAAAACCTTTTTAACACTCTAGAGGTCACATTTTTTCCTCAATCATCATCAAACTTGGTCAGGATGCTTTTCTAGGTGATAGCTCAGATGAGTTTGAACATGGGTCATCTCAGATGAAAAAGTAGGTCACCGGAGCTAAAAATAGAAAAACCTTGTTAACACTCTAGCGGTCACATTTTTGCCTCAGTCATCATCAAACTTGGTCAGGATGCTTATCTAGTTGATAGATCAGATGAGTTTGAACATGGGTCATCTCGGATGAAAAACTAGGTCACAAGAGCTAAAAATAGAAAAATCTTGTTAACACTCTAGCGGTCACATTTTTGCCTCAATCATCATCAAACTTGGTCAGGATGCTTGTCTAGGTGATAGCTTGGATGAGTTCGAACATGGGTCATCTCAGATGAAAAACTAGGTCACAGGAGCTAAAACTAGAAAAATCTTGTTAACACTCTAGCGGCCACATTTTTGACACAAGTGTCATCAAACTTAATCAGGTTACTTGTCTAGGTACTTGCTCGGATGAGTTCGAACATGGGTCATCTCGGATGAAAAACTAGGTCACAGGAGCTAAAAATAGAAAAACCTTGTTGTTAACACTCTAGTGGTCACAATTTTGACTCAATTGAAATCGCATGTAAAATTAGGTCACCGGAGCTAAAAATAGAAAAATCTTGTTAACACTCTAGTTGCTACTGTTTTGATCCAAGTACCCTGTAAATTGGTGTGAAAGTTTGTTTTGATGATTTCTAGGTCAAGTTTGAATATGGGTCACCTGGGTAAAAAACTAGGTAACACTGCTCAAATATGGATAATCCTTGTTAACACTGTAGTGGTCACATTTTTTACTCACCTGTCATGAGACTTGGTCAGAATGCTTGTCTAGGTAATTGTTTGGATGAGTTTGATGGGTCAGGTGAGCGATCTAGGGCCATCATGGCCCTCTTGTCATCAAACTTGGTCAGGATGCTTGTCTAGGTAATTGCTCGGATGAGTTCGAACATGGTTGATCTCGAATGAAAAACTAGGTCACAGGAGCTATAAATAGAAAAACCTTGTTAACACTCTAGTGGACACATTTTTGACTCAATTACCATCAAACTTGGTCAGGATGCTTGTCTAGGTAATTGCTCGGATGAGTTTGAAGATAGGTCATCTTGGATGAAAAACTAGGTCACAGGAGCTAAAAATAGAAAACCTTGTTAACACTGTAGTGATCACATTTTTGACTCAATTGTCATCAAACTTGGTCAGGATGCTTGTCTAGATAATTTGGGGATGAGTTCGAACATGGGTCATCTCGGATGAAAACTAGATCACAGGAGCTAAAAATAGCAAAATCTTGTTAACACTCTAGCTACTATTTTGATCCATATGTCCGGGAAATTTGTCTGAAAGTTTGTTTTGATGATTTGTAGGTCAAGATCGAATATGGGTCACCTGGGATCAAAAACTAGGTCACACCGCCCAAATATTGAAAAACCCTGTTAACACTCTAGTGGTCACATTTTTGACTCAATCATCATCAAACTTGGTCAGGATGCTTGTCTAGGTAATTGCTCGAATGAGTTTGACATGGGTCATCTCGGATGAAAAACTAGGTCATAGGAGCTAAAAAATAGAAAAACCTTGATAACACTCTAGTGATCACATTTTTGACTCAATCGTCATCAAACTTGGTCAGGATGCTTGTCTAGGTAATTGCTCAGATGACCACTAGGTAGTTGCTCGGATGAGTTTGAACATTGGTCATCTCGGAGGAAAACCTAGGTCACAGGAGCTAAAAAAAGAAAAATCTTATTAACACTCTAGTGGCTACTGTTTTGATCCAAATGTCCTGGAAATTGGTCTGAAAGTTTGTTTTGATGATTTCTAGGTCAAATTTGAATAAGGGTCACCTGGGGTCAAAAACTAGGTCACACTGCCCAAATATGGAAAAACCTTGTGAACACTTTAGTGGTCACATTTTGACTCAATTGTCATCAAACTTGGGTCATCTTGGATAAAAAAACTAGGTCACAGAAGCTAAAAATAGAAAAAACTTGTTAACACTTTAGTGGTCACATTTTTGACTCCCTTGTCATGAAACTTGGTCAGAATGCTTGTCCAAGTAATTTGTTGGATGAGTTTGATGTGTCAGATGAGCGATCTAGGGCCATCTTGGCCGTCTTGTTGATTGGTCAGATGTCACTGGGTTATATAAAGTTGTTAGAGTATGTTAGTGCAACTTGTGACACCCTTTGGCAAGATATTTGTGTGTCATGCAATAATTTAGCGTGAAACGTAGGGGTCTGAGAGAGAGGGAAAAGCTGATTTATGAAACTTTGTTTGATGGGGGTCAGACTAACTTTGAATCAGCATTACTTTTTTCATAATCAAGCCATTTACATGCGGTTTAAAGCACATGAAAGGGAATTCATATATGGGGGGAACTGTGTCAGGGATTTTTGTTTGCTTAATCAGCGACTTAATTATTTTTAATTACAGAATATGGTTAAAAGTTACGTGATTTTTTTTTTGAGGAAAGAGAAATATTTGAGACATGGTTCTCCAGATAATATAATTATGTTTATATTTCAAAAGTTTGATGACAAAAAAAAAAAGACTTTGATATGACAATTTTAAATTTTAGAATTTTTGTTCATCATCAGTTATTTACAAAGGCATTTTTTTTTCAAATATGTTATTTTTTATGATGATCAAAGACATTTAATGCACAAAGTTGAAATAAATAACAATTATAACTAAAATAAGTTGGTTTAAATGACATTTATGGTAGTACCATGGAAAGTGTCTGTTGTCGCCTTAAACAGGGTCATTTTATATACAGGGTACATATATAAAATAAACACTAGACTATTATACAAGGTAAATTTATAAAACAATACTTTTAATAAAAACTGCCAACAATATAAATATTGCCAACAACAGAATACTAGCTAAAACTGTTTTGACTACTGTATAAAAATAGCTTGGAAAAAACTTCACCTTATATAAACCAAAATTTAAAATACATTTTCATATGCAATGATGGTCCTCTACACAAGATGCTCTTACTTCTCAAATGTTAAGTCAGATATTCAAAGTCAATGAAGTTGGAATCATTCTCTCAAGTTAACATGTTTAATGGTATTTCAAAATAATATGACTGTGATAAAAAGTGTAACAACAGGCCTACATTTTGTAGTTTTAGCTGTTTGATATCATTGAAAACAAAAGTCTTCATACTTTTTTTTATTATCTAAGTTTATTGGCTAACTAGTAAGCCAGAAAGGAGCTTACATATATGGATGTTTGCTACATTGTTCCTTGCCCTTTGTTGAAGAGAAAGCATGTAGCACTTTAATGCTTGTTGAGGTCTGTTTTCTTGTTCCATACATTGTCCTAAAATGTTGAGAGCTGTTTCTCTATGTTGAAGATTTTCATCTGTTTCTATGATTCTTATAAGTTTACAAAGTGCTTGTTGTTGATCTTGATGTCTTTGTAGATGATGATAGATCTTGTATTGTAGGAAGTACAGGAGAGGTAGAGAATCAACTACAGCCCAGTCCATCCAACAGTCTTCATACTCATCTCTGTGTATCATGTCATCTTGTGTAGATCTAAACATTTCATATTGTAGTTCATGAGGAACACAGTTGATCTCTTCCTGTATAAATCTGACACAAAATGACGTAATATATTTTATACAGTCCTCACTTTGTTCACTACATACCCTTATGAATTCTGCTGTTACTGCTTCTTTGGGCAGATGATTATAACGGCAGTCACAGATAGGTAAAACAGGATAGGAAAAATATTGTTGTTCTGTGTGTCTCAGAATTAGTTCAGCTCTCTCCATATCTCCTGTACTGTAAAACACTGAAGCCAATTTAAGTCTGCTAGATGAGATATCTGAGTTTAAACCAGCTGAGAGCCAAACCAGTGCTTGAGGTGACACTTGATTATTTTCACCGATGCAGGATGATGCTAGGATTGATCCGTATGTGGTAAAAACAAAAGGTGCTAGGAGCTTGAATGCAGCATGTTCTAATCTATTACCATTGTCTCTGAAGGTCATTAGTTTACCTACATATTGTTTTATTGTTCTAATGTTTTTATTGAGAAAATGTTTTAAAATATGCATATGCCGATAACTTATGCCATTTGCAAAGTCTATAACAAACGTCGTTAACAAAAGTTTTTGTATTTCAAGAGAAGAAAAAAAATAGTAAATTCCATGTGGTACCCTGTTCAGTTTAACTTGAAGTCTATGACCAAGATCATCAATATCAATACTAAGTAACCGTTGTCTATCATTCTGTATAAAATCACAAATATTTTTTGAAAGTTCATGTTTTGTTTCAGCTGTAAATTGCCCTGCCATCAAATTGTTTTCCTTTATAATGAAATGTGAACAACAGTCATTTTGTACACAACTGTGTAATTCCAATAAGCAGTATGTTAAACATGTGAATAAATTGTTATCTTTCCATATTACTGACTCTGTGTTTTCTATACAGTGTAATAAAACTGTTTTGCACATGAAACTTGAAATGTTCATTTCATCTTGAGGATTAAGGAAGGACTTAAGAATCATTTTCAATAGTACATAGCACCTTAATTGTGTTATATTAAGATTTAACATACAAAATCTTTCTGCCAATGAGGTTGAAATTCTCCATTCCAGTTCAGGATATTCACTGACCTTACTTCCAGTTGAAACAACAAAACACCCAGTCCTGGCTGCATATCTTCTCATCTCTTGTGTAGGCCATCTACCAATACCTTGTCTATCTAACCAACCTGATGCTGATTGAGGCCATGATTTACATGGTAAAGCTAACACTTTGTCTTTATCATATAATCCAGGTTGTCCTTGTTCCGCAATAGCTGGTCCATGCTGCTGCTCAGCACCCTCAAGCATTTCATTTATTATTGTGTTTTTATACAATATTCTTCCTCTTCTGTCAGTAATATGATGACATTCATCAAGAATGCCAGTGGCAGGAAGAGGTTCATCTGGTCTGAGTAGTTGTAAGAAACAATACCCAGGAGTAGTGTTCTCATCCTGTATCATGAGGTAGTTTAACTTGCCAGGTTCCAACTCTGACCAGTCTTGTATTATATTGAAATTATGCATACAGACTACTACATCATAGTCTGAATCAAGTCCTTTAGTAGTTGTACCTTCACTTTGACTCCCTAGGAAATATTCAGTTGCATCTAAATCAATTGACCTGTTGGTGATATAACTCATAGTCTCCATCATCATGAGTTTTCTTCTCCTTCTCATCACTATTCTTTCATTGACACCAATGTCATGTAAAACCTCTGATAACATCAATGATAAGTTTTCTCTGTAGTCAGGTTCTTGAAACATTCTGTAATGTATTACTAATTAGTGAAAGAGAAAATTGTTTCAGTCAGCAGTCAAATTAATTTTATCATATACTTCTACTTGTTACTTATTTGTCGTTTAAGTCCTAGAACAGAACAGAACAGGAGAGCCTGAATCTGTACATTAGGAAACATAAGATATAAAATTTCGGGTAGTTATCAGTTACGCATATTTTTCTCTATTTGGCTGTGGTATTTTTCTTCTCTATTATATAAATTTGAATATTTGTTTTTAAAATTTCGATATAAGAGAGACAGTAAAATTTAACACTCATTCAATTATTCATGTAACACTTTCTTACATAATTCATCCAATATAGATGAGAAATTTTGTATATAAAATGAAGTTTTAAACTTACTTTGGATTTTTTATTTAATTTTCTTAAAAATGATCAGGAGAAAATATTTCTTTTCATTTGACCAGATATGTGGAAATTTAGATTTATATAACACCACAATATATTGTGAAAAATACATTATAATGTAAAAAATGATTATGTATATTTCTTTTAATTAAAATACAAAATTAATTTAAACAAATATTTTCTTTTTTGAGATTGATGAAAAAATTAAAAACACTGTCTAAAATATTACTTGAACTACTTTCTAACATAATACGTTCTGTATAAATGAGAAATTAAGTATTTAAAATAAAGTTTTAAACTTACTTTGAATGTTGTATTTAACAGTATTTCGTAGAAATAATTTAGGAAAATTAACAATAATCTTGAAAAATATTAACAACAGTTATATAGTTTTATACACATTAACTTCCTTGAAAAAATTTTGAAACAGAAATAAATTCAATTATAGGATTATATTTACTGGTAAATGAGAACTTGAATAAGATTTTTATAACATTTCCTTGAAACTTGTAATCATAGGGACAATAAATATAATTAAACTTTTTTTCAGATAAATTTCCTGAAAATGGTCTCTCCACAAGTTGAAAGGTTATTTTTTTAGTCTGGAAAAAGTTTCCATTCGAGTGTATATTAATGTCCTCTATTTGCAGTGGTTGTGTTACTTACACATAAATACTGAAATATTTTTAGCTTACCTGTCACAGGGTGAGCTTTTGTGATCGCTTTTCGTCTGTCGTCCGGCCGTCGTCCGTCCGTCTGTAAACTTTTACTTTAACTGACATCTTCTCATAAACCACTTAGCCAATTTCATCCAAACTTCACAGGAATGTTCCTTTGGTTGTCACCTTTAAAAATTGTTCAAAGAATTTAATTCCATGCAGAACTCTGGTTGCCATGGCAACCGAAAGAAAAAACTTTAAATATCTTCTTTTAAAAAACCCTAAGAGCTAAAGCTTAGATATTTGGCATGAAATATCTTCTAGTGAGTGTCTACCAAGTTTGTTCAAATAAAAGCCCTGGGATCAAAATTGGCCCCGCCCCAGGGGGTCATTGATTTTCCCTATATGCATATAGTAAAAACTTATAAAATCTTCTTTTAAAGAACCCACAGAGCTAGAGCTAAGATATTTAGCATGAAACATCTTCTAATGAGTGTCTACCAAGTTTGTTAAAATAAAAGCCCTGGGGTCAAATTTGGCCCCACCCCAGGGGTCATTGATTTTCCCTATATGCAAATAGTAAAAGCTAAAAAATCTTCTTTTAAAGAACTCAAATAGCTAGAACTAAGATATTTAGCATGAAACATGTTCTAATGGGTGTCTACCAAGTTTGTTCAAATAAAAGCCCTGGGGTCAAAATTGGCCCCGCCCGGGGTCATTGATTTTCCTTATATTTGTATAGCAAAAACTTAAAAATCTTCCTTGAAAAAACCCAAATAGCTAGAGTTTAGATATTAAGCATGAAACATCTTCTAGTGAGTGACTACAAAGTTTGTTCAAATAAAAGCCCTGGGGTCAAAATTGGCCTCGCCCCGGGGGTCATTGATTTTCCTTAAATATGTGTATAGCAAAACTTAAAAATCTTCTTTGAAAAAACCCAAATAGCTAGAGTTTAGACATTAAGCATGAAATATCTTCTAGTAAGTGTCTACAAAGTTTGTTCAAATAAAAGCCCTGGGGTCAAAATTGGCCTCGCCCCGGGGGTCATTGATTTTCCTTATATGTGTATAGCAAAAACTTAAAAATCTTCTTTGAAAAAACCCAAATAGCTAGAGTTTAGACATTAAGCATGAAACATCTTCTAGTAAGTGTCTACAAAGTTTGTTCAAATAAAAGCCCTGGGGTCAAAACTGGCCCCGCCCCAGGGGTGTCATTGTTTTTAACTATAATTATGTGTGTAGTAAAAGCTTAAAAAATCTTCTTTTAAAAAAGCCAATGAGCAAGAGCTTAGATGTTTAGCATGAAACATATTCTAATGGGTGTCTACCAAGTTTGTTCAAATAAAAGCCCTGGGGTCAAAATTGGAACTGCTCCAGGGGCCTATATACAGGTGAGCGACCTCAGGGCCATCATGGTCCTCTTGTTTATTAAGGTGTCTGGTCAGACTACAAAAATAGACAAGTTGTCTAAACTCTTAATTATATGTGCAAATTCTTATCATAGCTATAAGCTATCTAGATAGCTGGTACAGTTTACATTGTTAAAATACAGATGTTTTACACTCTAAGTATTTCAAAAAAAAAACAATACAAAAGACAAGTTCATACTAGAATAATCGATGACTCTTCGGAGCATGTAAATTCTAATGCAGGAAAATTGATGTACAAGCTAAAAAATTTTGTGAGAAACAGAAACTATGTTACTAATATTTCTTTATATTAGATCCTTTTGTTATATAAAGCCAATCAGTATTTTGCAATAAATTTACCTGTTAAAAACATCATTGCAGGTTGCTGCAAATGTCTGCAGCATTTTACAACAATAATTCCCATTTTAAAATATTTCTCAAACAAATATACGTTTTATTAATTTTAAAATATACATGTAGAGTATAAGAAATTTAATGTTACATAATAGTTTGTCATACTTCTTAGACAAGCAACTTTAAATTGTTTTCTTACTGTTATCTATTTACTATGAAATAAACATTGGGAACAACTTCTAGCTTAGTAGGAAATGGGTGGGAATTAATTCACATACAAAGCAACAAATTGCAGGAAATATGTCAGTTTGCAAGCACCTAATGCAACAATATTTGATAAGTTTTTCAGAAAAATCAACAAGAATCTACAGTTATCTGGGCATCTGGGGCATTTTGTCTGGGGGCTTTATCCCCAGACCCCCAACTAGGGAGCAACATCTTCATGCAGACTATTCTCAGGCTCAGCTCCTGCTGAAGATAATATGCCTTCTTTCAATTTTTTATACCTAGTTTAAAATGATTAGTAACATTTGTTTTATGACTAATTTCATTTAGGAAAAAAATTAAAGAAGTGGTTTAACTTATTTTTTTTCTTTTCAAAAACTTCAGGTGAATGATAGGGTAATTGGATTCATTAATTATGGAGCCTGGGGTGAGAAGGTGACAGTGCAGGCAAAGTATGTATACAAGATGCCATCTAACATGAGCTACCAAGATGGGTCTGCACTTCCAATGAACTACCTTGCTGCTTATATCATGCTGTTTGATATAGGGAACCTAAAGAAAGGAATGACTGTGTTTTCACATAACATTGGTGGCGGTGTGGTAAGTAACAATATCTTTTGTTTGTTTGATTGATTTCAACAATTTTCTTCAAAAATCTATGAAAGAAAAGGTGGCCTAGTGGTTAAGGTGTTTGCCTTTCAATATTGGGGTCATCGATGGGTTCAGGTCTTACTCTGGCCACAATCATGTCTCCGCATATGATACCAGTATTGGGAAGCTCCAGGAAGCAGGCTTAAAAGTGGTTTGAATCAGCTTCAAAATTTCATCACAACCTTACTAATTTTAGGTACTTCCTATTTGTCTCTCATTGGCTTTGGCAATGAAAATGCAAGATCTTTAATTGTCAAAATTTCACTAATTTTCATGTTAAAATGTTGAATTTAGTTTAAGCCAGTGCTAGCTAGGGGTTGTTTAAAGTGGCTTTCACTTACTGCTTTCATTCTTGAACAGACTCAGTCAATCTTTTTTTTATAACCATTCCAGGGCAATGCATTGGGGCAATTGTGTAAGACTGTAGAAGATGTTAACCTGTATGGGACGGCATCCGAGCACAAACACGAGGCTGTGAAAGACAATGTCACCAATGTGTTTAATAGAACATCTGACTATTGTCAGGAAGTAAGAAAGTAAGTGGTAAACATAGTTTTACTTTTCAGGGTACAAGGCAAAAATACTGTTCTTGTTCCTTGACATTCAATTGGTCCATAATTGAATGTTTGTAATTAACAATTATGTCGATAGTATTTTGTGGCATTCATATCAACAAACTGTGAAATAAATGATCCAATGTAACATACCTTTATATAGCAGATAATAAATTGTTCTAGAACAAAATTCATCATATAAATGTTTGTACTAAGTGACTGGGAACTTGATCAACATTATCTTTGTCCATTGTTTTGATACATTATCTTTGTCCATTGTTTTGATACATTATCTTTGTCCATTGTTTTGATACATTATCTTTGTCCATTGTTTTGATACATTATCTTTGTCCATTGTTTTGATACATTATCTTTGTCCATTGTTTTGATACATTATCTTTGTCCATTGTTTTGATACATTATCTTTGTCCATTGTTTTGATACATTATCTTTGTCCATTGTTTTTTATCAATATTTGAAACACATAAATGCAAGTGTTGTAGACCAATCCAATTTGAACTTATTGTCAATGATAACAATTATACAGACAAATTACTTAGGTTTTCATTCATGAGCTTTGCATTGAGCCATTGATATGATAATGTATAAAGTGACTATTCAAAGGGTCTACTAGAAAACATGATATTAATGGTCATGCAAACTTCTTAGGGATCACCCTTCTTCCAGATTTAGAAATTTCTTATGATTGAATGGAGATTAGTATTGGCCAATTTTAATTTTATGTCTTATTTGTTTTTAGTTTTGTATTATAAACCTGTTGGAGGAGGAGGTCTTTATAAATTTTAACCCAAATTATTAGTGTCATGAACCATTTATTCAACAACTCAGTATCTGGATGTGTAAGTGCTCTCCCCTCCCTCTGTTATTTTATCTATCTAACAATCATACCAGCAATTTGGTCAGTTGTTCACTATACAACATAACTGCATTAACTGCAAAGTCCCTTGACATACTGGACAGTTAGGCGATTTTCAGAAATCCTAGATTTATCCATATTGCAATCTTAAGTTCCCATCAGATTCCTGTTCATAATGTCAAGGATTTATTGGAAGGAAACATTTTGTGACATTTTTATTGTGATTAATGAGAAAAAGCTAATACATGTACTAATTTGGACATTTTGCTAATTCCTGAAAGAGATATTTTAGATTCATGAAATAACCTGAATACATATGCATAAAGTATCTTCAACCTTGGGCCAAGTAGACATTCCAGAATAAACATTTATTTAATAGATGCTCTAATCTTTGAGCAACTCCTCCTAAAACATACAGTCCTCATTAAAAACTGTGAGTGGCTCAATACTAAAGTGTAGCTTCATAAAAAAACTAAAGTGTTTCTTTTTTTTCAGAACTGAATATTGTACAAAATTTAAACATTTTGTTTATTCAATTTTTCAAAATGTTTCTTTCAGACTTTCTCCAGAAGGTGTGGACATTGTTTTAGACTGTATGTGTGGCGAGGATACGAATAAAGGCATTTCTCTGCTGAAACCTATGGGAAAATATATCCTATATGGTATGTTAAATACAGACATTAACCTGTCACAAGATATCAAAATAAAGCCTTATACATGCTAAAAGCCTATATAGTGCAGCATAATTTAAGAATTTTATGCAAGTTTAAGGCTGTCGATTTTATGCACATTGAAGGCTGTAGTAACTTTATACTACAAGTTATATTGTGTTGCCATGCATTTTTGGCTATTATGCCATAATATGAACTTCATATTATAAAGATTTTTTCAAAGGTTGTATGGCCTTTGAGTTTAAACAGTTGTTAGCCTATACAACAGAAGCTGCAAGCCAAGAAATTACATTTATTCATGGCCATATAAGATTTCAAAAGTCTTTCTATCAGCCAGGTTTTCAATTTTGAAATTCCTTGTTATAAAATTGGCAAATGATGGGCAGGCAGGCATTCGGGAGGGTGTCAAACTGATGGTTTCTGGTTGATAACTAGAGTTTAGAATCAAATATTGTAAAAGAACTTAGTATGTAACAAGCTTTAAATTAGCTTATGTAGAGACTTTACTTTGGATTGTTTTTGGGCCCCCTTGGGTCAAGGTCAAGGTCACTCTTACTAAAAATAGGCAAAAAGTTGTTTCCATAGTAAATGTTACCAGTTCAGATGGTAGCTCAAATCAGATGTCATGACATCACCACAAGTGATAAAACAGATAAGATCAATGTATACAATAGAAATTTTAGACTTATTAGGTTTAAAGTTCCATAGCTAGTTCCAGAATGTAATGTTTCATTAAAGTCTTTATCTGGAATTTCTAATATGTTGTATCCTTTTGCTTTTGAGCTCAATAGATGGAGCATTGGATTTGTAATCTAGGGTTTGCTTGTTCAATCCTCTGGTTAGGCAAAATTTCTTCATGACAATTGATATTGTAGAAAAAGGCCACTTTTAAAAAAAATGGAATTTTCAGAGAAGTCCTGTAAACTAAAATACAATGTTTCTTCATGAAATTTATATATACTGCATAAGCAATTTGCCTTTGTATTCATGAGTTGCTAGCAAATTTTAATCGGACATGTACATGTTTCTATGAATAATAAATAAGTTGCAGTGCATATTCTAGAACAATTCTTTCTTGATTGTCTGCTTAATATCAATAATCTCAGATACTTTTACTGTAGCAGTTTTATATCATACATATTATATGAAGTAACTTCTTCATCAGAAAGCAATAGGTTTCTTTTATTAGTTTTCTGACAGCATTATATTCAGATACATAAAAGAAATAGCCTTTGTATATGTATAATGATTTTATAGTCTGATACCAACATGATTGATGGATATAAAATGATGATAATATTAAAATCAAGATTTTTATTAGCTTGTCTGTTTTGAAGAAAAAATTGAGCATTTATGATTGCTGCAGCATTGTTGTTGTTATGCAAAAACTTGAATGTAGCCCATTATTCAAATATTTTGAAAGTTATCAACACGACAAGGTGCAGTTGTTAAACAAGGGGCATAATTTCGAAAGGAATATTTTTAGAGTTATTAATTGGAGAATTTTTTAACAGAATAGGCATTAAGATCACATGTCAAAAGATAAACACATACAATATTATAAAAGTACATAAAACATGTATACTTATTTTAAGCTCCGCCTTCTGACTAAAAAACAACAACAACACTACCACCAAAAAAAAGCTATTGACATATTTTAATTATATTGACAAATAAGGGATACTAATTAACAAATACTTGTGAGTGAAATACTAGAGCAATCGGAATGGCACATAAAATTTTCTTCTACTAAATGTGCACCTTAAATTAACACTCTTCCAAACAGATGAATGAAATAAATGCGTAATAAATGGGTACTGTAATAAATGGAAGAAGTAATTAAACTTACAGAATACTTTTTTTGATAATATGAATAAAATAAGTTTAAAAAAACCCCTGACATTTTGCTTCGTTTCAGGTTCGTCTAATATAGTTACCGGGGAAACGAAGAGCTTCTTTAGCTTTGCAAAGTCTGTAAGTATTTCCGTCACCTAAAATATACCTCTTTTACATCACAATAATATTGTCTGTTTTCCAACTGATTAAATTTGACACCCAATTAAATTTGACACTCAATTTATTTTTCATTGAAAATGAATTTCAATTTAAGAGATGAACAAGTACCAGGTGTAAAGTAATTTCCATGAAAAGCCACTGCCTACCGGCTGTAACTGGTTTATTAATAAAAGCTTTCCAAGTATCTCTTCAATAGGAAACAAAAACGTTCTGACTTAAATTATTTTTGTCTCGATAGTTTTATAGACAAAAGGCTATATTATGAGTTTCATTAAGCACTAAAATTGATTGCATGTATTATTAATGATGTTTATTTTTTGCAGAAAACTACAGTAAGGTCAAAGTTACAGACTTTAAGGAATTTGGGCATTTTTTTTGCTTTTGTTTGTTTTCCAGACATTTTTTACCTTTCATAATATTGGAATTAAGGTTTAAAGTCATAATTATATTTTTCTTTGTTATCTTTTTATGATTTTTAACCATATTTTTAGATTGTTTTTAAAGAAAAAATGACCACTGCATTTAAGTTTTGTTTATTTATAACCTGGAGTTGGGTTAGGGAGAACTAGAATCTTTAACTCTTTGTCAATATTTTGGGCATTTAACTTTAATGCTTTATTTAATTTTGAGGGATATCAATCATAATTGAATGTGATTGACATGTATAAACATTTGGTTGGTTACAAGGGTATTCATTATATAATAATTACTGCTATAAATTGTTCATAGGATTGAAAAATGAATAGATATATCATATCTGTGAAAAAAAAATTAAAGTGACTTTATACATGAAGGGATGATAAGCAAAGGTTTGTGTGTTCAAACCCATTCACTGGAAGAGTTACATTGTTTTATTTGCCAGGGATATTTCTAAGATTTACAGGAATTTACAATTACATTTTAGTGTGGGATATAAAATGATTTCTTATTTTGACTTTATTTTGATGCATATCTTTTTCATGACTATAAGAATTGTAGAAATACTGTTCCAAATTAGTGTTAAATAACACTATTACACCCTGAAAAATACTTAAACAAGAAAACACAATCATGTTTAAGCCTATCAGCAAAAGACCTCATTTTTTGATGAAATATAGATAATGAAAGTTCTTAATTAAACTGGTAAGTTGCACATCATTTTCAAGGAATTGAACTTCATGAAAATTGACTTGAAAATCATTCGCACATCATGTCATGTTATTCTCAGCTGTTATAAGAGATTAATTGGATGTACACACAAATGAAGTTTCTTACTTGTACCGAATAAGGTCTATTAACCTCAAAACCACAATTCTCAAAAGATGATGTCAGTGTGGATCTACTTGGTAATTTGGGTGGGTTGAGAATATGATTATGTTTTGTAGGGAGTTAAATTGATTTACAATATCAATAAATGTGACCATAAATAGCCTGTTTTGCACTCTATTTTCTTTCGATTTAAATGTTTTAACAAATATAAACAACATTACAGTGGTGGCAAGTGGACAAGGTGAGTCCGATAAAGCTTTATGATGAGAATAAAACAATATCGGGATTTCAGCTGCGAAACCTGGCCTTCCAGCAAAATCAAGATGCATACATCCGTGGTGTGATGAATGAACTCTTCAAACTGTACACCCAAGGCAAAATTCACCCAGTTATTGATTCATCCTACGCTTTTGAAGATGTAAGTTACCTAAATTCAGGTTTTTGTTGTTGTTTTTTCCTTCAATCAATTGTCCTTTCCCATGCTCAAAGTCTGTATATTGTATCCTTGCACTATTTAGAATTTGTAACAAGTCATAAGAAGTGATTTCAAAATCAGAATACTAAAATTAAGGTTGTAAATCAGGCAAAAGTACAATCATACCTTAGCAGGCAAAAGTACAATCATGCCTTAGCTTTTTTGTCTGACTCATTTATTAGCTCATTTGAGCACAAAGTGCTTTACAGGTGAGCTTTTGTGATGGCAATCTGTCTCTTTGCCATTGTCCCTTGTTGTCGTTATCCACAATATTGACAATGATCCTCAGGTTGTTATCTACAAAAGTTATACCGGTTCCAGTCTGATGCATAGGTAGGTCATAGAAGCTTAAAGAAACTTTAAAAATGAACTTCTTCTCAAAGGTCCCTTGTGGTCCTCTACAAAAGTTAATGAATTATGACCTTGGGGTGGAAATTTGCCCAGCCCCTGGGTGTCACATTATTTACATGTGTCCTTTGGGTGGAAATTTGCCTAGCCCCTTGGGGTCACATTATATACATGTGTATAAACTTATATAGGAGATTAAATTATATCTGTTTTTGTGAAATTGCAATGCTCAAATTAACAATATTTTGCATGTAGCATTAAAATAAAAGCATTGAAAATGGACCTTTTCAAAAGTTGTCATGCCCCTGGTGTCAAAAATGGTCCAGCCCTCAGGGTCATTTAGTTTACATAGATAGTAATAATAGTAAAAAATGTTGTTGTTTTTTTTTTTTAATTCTTGGGGACTACAATGCCAAGAGCTTTAGTTATTTGGCATGTGGTCCTATACAAAAGTTATATAAATCATGCCCCTGTAATTAAGATCATGCCCCGGGAGTCAAGATTTTTCACTTAGCGTGTTCAGGGCAACTGAATCTAAACAGAAGCGTAACTGTGCAGACTAATAATATATCAGCAGAACAGTTGCACTGTCTGATCAGATTAATTGGTCTAAATTGTTCCTTATTCATGCAGTCTTTATATAAATTTATGAATGGTTTAAAAAAATTGAAAGTCCTTTTTTTAAAGATATTTAGTGCGGTAAAGGTTTAATATTGTTAAAGCAACAAAAAGTTTTCAATGATAATTAAATTATTACTTTTGACATACAAGCTCAAAATTCATAAAATACAGATGAATTTTGTCATATATGGCATTTTACATTGGTGTATGTAACCGCAATTCTTAATGTTCACAAAGATGGATGGGCAGTTTAATTATTCTGACTTGAGATCTTCATGCTGGAGAGTAATATCCTGTCAATTTGTGTTTAACCTCTAGTTTTTTCCAGTCTAGTATATATCCATTTTAAAACAAATTTCCACACCCTGCTATCTAGAACATTCTGTAATGAAATTGCTTTTCTGTGGAGACAGCAGTTTGTGTCTGATGTATTTGTTTATTAACATTCTGGTTAGATCATACATGTGAACTTTTTCGATGATCAAGGTTTTCTCCAAAAAGAGGGAAATTTTAGAATTTGCAATAAACAAAGAACAAAGTACTGACATCAAAAATAGGGAGATTTCTTTAATTTGTGAAAAATACCCCTTATTTTAAGAAAAATCTTTGAAAATATGGCTGCAGAATGTGGGAGTTTCCCGCTAAAAGTGGGAGAGTTCACATGTATGTTAGATTTTTGAGGTAAAGCTTTTAAGGAACATATCATAATGTTAGTAAATAAAGTGTATTGGATTTTTTAAAATTTCATTTCATGTTTTTCTTCACAACTCTGTCAGGTATTGAATATACAGTAAGTTGTTTTTTTTCATAGTAAAATGTTCATATTCATCATTATAAGTATTCAGTGACACAATATTAGTAATGTACTAAGACTATGTTGAGGTGTAAGCTTGGTTTGAATGTATGATTAGGCCAGCTTCTAAAGGTGTCAAGCGGTGTGCCTGCACCTACATTTTTCTCAAGTTTGATTTTCTTGAATAATTTTTGCTCATCAAGAGGCATGCAGCTTTATCACAGGTGGTGTCAGTATTTGTTTTTCAGCAGAAAATACCCCCAAACAGTAAAAACAAGTTAATTGTAGATTGGTAAATCCATTGCCACTCTCAAAATGAAGTTGATTTTTATACTTTTTGAAAATGCAACATCTCTGGAAACGTTTATTTGAGAATATATGGTTATTTAAAATAAAATGTTTTCACATTATTGTATAAAAGTAATTGATAGTTATTTGTATTTTCCTGGAAAAAAAGTGTTACTAAGGCATACCAGCCTATAAAGGAAGCTACCCCCTGGTATTAAAAGAAATGTAGATTAGTATGCCAGAGAAAAGGACTTAGTGGTTTACTCAATTTTTTGCCAAAAGTTATAGTAGCCATTACATAAATTATCCTTTGTAAAACATTTGTCGAAGTTTGTAATGCCATTGGTTATTACCAACTTATCGTTCTTTTAATGGGAGAATTAATTTCATCCATCTGAAGGTATGAACCATTTGCTTAAAAAAACTTTTTTTCTTTGTCTAAAGTTTCATATTATTTTCTTTGACCTTAATTTGTATACTGTTACATTTATAGATTGCTGATGCAATGATGAAGATGCATGATAGGAAAAATATCGGCAAGCTGATCCTTGATCCAACCATGGAACCCAAACCTAAAGTACAGGTAAGTTTATAGACAAACCTAAAGTGGATGTAAGTAGCAAAGAAGTACTCAAACCTAAAGTGTAGATAGGTTTATACCTAAACCTTAAGACAGTGCATATTGGATTATACTAAAAGCTAAGGTGCAGAACAGTTTATACCTAAACTGCAAATAGTTTTATACCTAAACTGCAAATAATTTATACCTAAACCTAAAGTGCAGATAAGTTGATACCCAAACCTAAAGTGCAGATGAGTTTATATCTAAAATTTAAGTGTAGGTAAGTGTAAGTTGTTGTTTAAATATGATATAGAGGATATTTGTTTAGTTCAGTGTAAGGTCGATATATATACTGAGTGAGCACCATAAGGAATATTTCACGAGTGGTGCAGCCATGAGTTAAATATAAACCTTTGGTGTTCACAGGTAAAATATATTTTGATCTTACAGTAAACTTAACAAATTTTCTTTTTATTATATGCAAAGAAACGTTTAAAAAGACATTTTAACCTGTTACTAAATGAAAATCGCGCCAAACAATAATACAATGTGATGTCATTTACGACGTCACATCATTAAGTTGTTTTCCAGTACTATGCACGCTGGTATTTCATTGAAACAACAAAACGGGCTTAAATCCAAAACAGTGAAAAATATCAAATTGATAACAGTGAAATATCAGTTTTATATTTCACTGATATTTTTCTTTAAACCACAGAAAAGCATGTAATAAAGGTTAGTATTATATGATTTATTTATTTCAGAGTGCTCCCTCTGTAGAAGGTGCTTCCCCTCCTGATCAGAACAAAGATGATAAGGAGGAAAACAAAGATGGTGTGGTCAATGGCGAGCAACAATAATGAAATATTTCCATCTCGTATGGCTATGTTTTCTCTGTCTGTGTAGACATTATATTCCCAAAGCTTTTTTGCTTGTTGAGACATTTGTACCGAATGAACTTTATGCTGAATTGAATTAGTGACAGTGATTAGTACTTTATTGAATAAAATATTTTTGTTTACAAATCTAATGTAGTGTAGGGTAAGATTTTTTTTTGCATGTTTTCAACATGCATACAAATGTAGTTCAGATTATTATATAAAAGGCTAGAAATGGTTTTAAGGAATTTAGTAAACAACATTTAGATAAAGGAAATATACACCATATTAGTCAGCAACCAACTCTTTTACTAATTATCATTACAAACTTATCATAACCTAAATGTCATTTCTTAAACAAAATCTGAACTTAATATCATTACTAAAACAAAATCAGAACTAAATATGTCATTACTTAAACAAAATCATTTAGAAACAAAATCTGAACTAAATGTCATAACTTCAACAAAATCTGAACTTAATGTCATTACTTCAACAAAAGCTTAACTAAATGTCATTACTAAAACAAAATCTGAACTAAATGTCATTACTAAAACAAAACCTGAATTAATTGTCATTACTGAAACAAAAACTGAATTAATTGTCATTACTTAAACAAAATCTGAACTAAATGTCATTACTAAAACAAAATCTGAACTAAATGTCATTACTTAAACAAAATCTGAACTAAATGTCATTACTAAAACAAAATCTGAACTAAATGTCATTACTAAAACAAAATCTGAACTAAATGTCATTACTAAAACAAAACCTGAATTAATTGTCATTACTGAAACAAAAACTAAATTAATTGTCATTACTTAAACAAAATCTGAACTAAATGTCATTTACTGAAACAAAATTGATAAACTAAATATCATTACTAAAACAAGCTTTGAACTAAAAGCCAATTTTCTTAAACAAAATCTTAACTGAATGTCGTTACTAAAACATTGTTCCAAATTGTATATCAATTATAGAATCAATTACTGAATTTCATTTTAAATTTCTTAAATTTAATTCTACACTTATTTCTAAAGTATATATATCATTTATTGCATACTGGTACTAAATATTCCAACTGAATATCTTTGTGGACCAAAAGTCATTGTTCTGAAATAAAGATATTGCTAAAACTTTTTCGCAAGTACATTTTTACATTATATTCTAAATATCAAGACTGCTGCAAATAATCTTATAACCCAACAATAGTTGGTTCTTTCTTAGGCATCAGACGATACACCATATGAAAGATTCCTATGTTGTGATTGTTGTTGTTGTTAAAACATTGTACATTTATATCAGTCTGAATGTTTAAGTTTGTCACTTTTTTATAGTATTTTTTTTATCATTTTGTCTTAATTACCCTGCTGAATTTTTGTAATTGACTTGCCTTGATTATTACTTTGGGAACAATCCATTAATAGTTTTATCATTAAAATACCAAATATGTTTCACACACATGGTGGCCAAACTGGAAGCATAAGTATAAAAACTTCTTCTGACAACATATTCTTTTAAATAAATATACAAAATATTTATCATATCAGGTTCTCCTGGAAATATCAAAATAGTATATGAAGCCAAAAAAAATTAATGTTTTTGTTCGTTTGTTATTTGTTTGTTAAGTTTTCAATATTTACTATTTTTAATTGTTATTAAAGGAATGATATTGACCCAACAATACCTCTAAGTCTTTTATGTGATCACAAAATAATTTACCCGTAATTAAACCTTGACCTTTTTTTTAATAATGTAACTATTATGTCAATTGAACGTTTATGATTTCTCACCCTACTAAAAAAAAATGCTAACAAAGTATTGTCCAGTAGATATAGTATAATGTTTCTTTGTTGCTATGAATCCTTTCTCTGAACTGATAACTGCAATATTTTCTATATATATTGAAATCCACCTTTATTCAAACATTCCATGAATAGTCACACCAAAAAGATTTTCCCTTAAAAACAATAAATATTAATTGATGTATTTGCCTCAATTGCATTAATTAGCTTCCAAAAATGCCAGCTTTTGTCATTTTTAGCTAAAATCAAATGTATAAGATAATTTTACTGTTATTTTTGTATGATAAAAAAGTTGTTTGGTTCATTTATTAGTAACAGAGAAATGAGAAATGCATTACTGAGTTTTATTTAAAAAGGACTTTGTCTAATTTTTATGTGACATGTAGGTATCCAATGTTTATTGTTGAGTGCCCTCCCTTAGTCATATTTCAAGACTTTAAAGGTAAACTTTAAACAATTTTTTATATCATAAATATAATGCTCAAATGAAGATTTATCAATATTATAAGTTCCAAAAGCATTATTTGTAAAGATATTACCGAATTTACATTTCATGTTAATAAAGGGAGGTAATTAGAAATTTATTTTCTATAAAGTCTAATTCAAATTTTTCAATAAGAAATGAATGCATATATTTTAATGATTACATATAATGTGGACAAATATTTGCAGTACATGTTTTACATATTCTTCGATGTTTGAAAGCATAATTATATACATATATAAAATTTCACTTAAGTGTGGTAACAATCTTAATTACAACATACAGGATCTTTAAAGCTTTATCCAAAATGTAAAAGTATGTTTAAATCTGAAAAAAAGATAAAAAAAACAAACCCTACTGAAAAGTGTAACCGATTTATCTTGCCAAACAACATTTGATTGGCCAGCCAACGCTCTCTTCCTAATTTGCCAAAAAATCTAGGATTTTTACATTAAAAAAATAAATGAAACCACTGATTTATCATTCTATATCGGATATTTTCTCAAAAATACCAACCTGGAAATACCAATACAATAGTCACCTGTTATTGTTTTGTTTGTTGTTAGTGCAATATCGTATTTATAAGTACATTGCAATGGTGCTTTGTAATGTAATGTGTTAAAAAGATTTGAAATATTTATAGTATATTATAAATATATGTATACATAGCTATATATTTAAATGATTATTATTTATTCAATGTGTTTACCCTTATATTGTAATAAATGTATGTACAATAAAAGAAATGTTGTTGAACTTTGATATCTTTCACTGAGGATCTTTAATTTTTTAAGCTTTTTGGAGCATTGTAAGTGCTTCAAGGTGAGCTTTTATATTTGCAATGTGTCTCTCGTTCCAAGTCCTTAGATTAACATTGTATCATCCGAAACCACTAGGTGCACATTGAAAAAACTTCACAGGAATGATTCTTAGGTAACCCTTGAGTCAATATTTATATGTTTCATACACTGACACAATGGGTGGCAGTGCATGGGTCAAAAGATATATAAGTATTCTTAAAATATTCTCTTTGGAACATTCTCCATTCTCCATAGAGCTTAGATATTTTGATTGTAGCATCATCTTGCAGTCCTCTACAAAGTTTACATTATTCATTTTCCTTGGGTCTAAATTGCTTCCACCCAAAAGGTCACTTAATGTAGAGACATATACTTTATGCTGTTATATGTCTAAAAATCTTTTGAAATTACAATACATGTACTAGGAGCATATATATATTTGGTATAGTGCAACACATGCAAGTTAATTACGTTAGCTAAATAGATAATGCCGCTGGGCTGAAGAATGCCCATAGCTGAGATACTTTGCATTGAGAGCTTAGATATTTAGTATTTACAACGTTACATTGAAGACCTCTACAAAACTTATATTTGATTTTTTCCAAAGGATAAAGTTTGCCCATCCCGGGCCACTTTCTATAGACTTATAAATGAAAATCTCCTTACGTACGATGCTCGGAGCTTAAATATTTGGTTGAAGTTTTACCTCGTGCTCCTAGGATAATTTTAAGTGACCCTATCCTGATCGAGTTCGCTTATTATAGACTTTTATAGTAAACATGCTTTAAAATACCTTCTCCGAAACTACAATTCCCAGAGCATATACATTGTATGTACGTTGCAGCACAATCAATGTTGAAATTATATTTATTTTACCTACCTTTACGGTGAAAATTGGCCTCATCCTGAAGGTCAATAAGTTTATATAGACTTTAATAGAAAACACATTGTAGTTTTAGAAAGTAGCTATTTGGAATGAACTTTTATAAATTTTAGCCTGGAGTGAAAATTGGCCCGCCTTGGGGTCACTTATTTTATATAGACTTACAAAGCAAACAGTCATGTAAATATATTTTTCTCCTGAAACCTCAATGCCAAGAACATATAGATACATGTACATGCATGTACTATCACCTTTAGGTCCTCAACAAAAGTTATAAAAAGTATGCCCTAATTGGCTCGTCCCCGATGGCCAGTAAGCTTAGGTATAGCCTTACGAAGGGAACTACACTTAAGTCTAAAACTACAATGCCCTGAAGCATCATCACCTTGTATATCTCTAAATCAAGCCCCAATAGGGTACAAAGGCCTCATCCTGGGAACCGCTTTGTTAATAAAATATTAATAGTAAACATGTGATCAAAAATTATCTTCTCCGGAACTACAATGCCTAGATCATACATGCTCAGCATGAATCATAACCCTAAGTGTGCGTGAAATTTGAGTCGCCTCGATGGACACTAAGTTAACACAGAAATTTATATATATATAGTAACTAACATTTAAATATGGAGGACATCTACAAGAATTACTTAATTAAGTCATGCCCCTGGAGTCAAAAATGGCCTCGCATTTGGGCTCACTAAGTTAAATTAGACTTATATTTTTCTGGTCTTACGGGATCATCGATATTAGCACGTACGTACGTGTTAAAGATTGAATGCTGCTTTAGCCGGTGCTAGGGGGAGGGGGCGTGAGAGATATTACATTTTTTCATGGTCTTTCAGGAATATGCTCACTCAAACCGAGTCTGCAATTGCTATATTACCGGTACATTGTTGTTCTCCGTGCTTCCAGGGATCACTCTTTTCCAATTTGTTAAAGCTTCATAACAGCAGGTGTCAAGTGCTGATCGAGTGGCAGCTGTAAAAAGTTGCACCGTACATTAATTCTTCGACACCCTTGATACCAGTGCATGTAAGCGTTTTAAGATTAAATACTGCTTAATTCGGTGCTTGGGCGTGAGGGATGTTGCACTTTTTCATTATCCCTCATGTACAAACTCAAACCGAGTCGGAAATGTTCATGTAATTTTTGAAAAAAAAAATGTTGTGATTACGGCTTCCGAGGCGGGGGAGCATCCCGCCTTGACCGAAACCAGCTAAAACAGACTAGCTCTTCATAATCAAACGGGACCTATCCCAGCAGTGTTAGGAGCGATTCAAGACCACATGTACTGACCGCACGTCTTAAGATGTCCGTCGGAATTCTCGTATTTACACTAATGCAGCCTCGACCTCCAAAAATGACCTTCCTGGTTTTATCTATCGTGCCACTAAGTCTGAGACATGGCTTTAACATATGAGGTTCTTGTCTATCAAACAGGTAGTGTTATACTGACCGTCTTAAGATTAACGTCGGAATGGCACTCCTTAAAGAACGGCGCTTCATGTTTGAGCCGAGCAGGAACAAGAGTGGCTTCTGACATCTAAAAAAGAAAAAACAAACACAGAGGTCTAGGGCTTACACATGTATTTCGAGATCATTTAAAGATGAACCGCTAAATAATTGTACAACCATTGTTTTTAGTTTCGCGTTATAATTTTTTTCTTTACTTTGTCGCTCAACTGAGCCCGAATAGTTGGTGACTTACACAAAATGAAATAAAAGGATCTTTCCAATCCGACGAAACATGTCGCAGCATTCAGCAACATACTGGCCACCTGTTACACTATTTTAATCTCGATTCTGAACAATAATTAGCCTTTTTTGTTTTTTTCCACTGAATGAATGAGATGACGTATAGAAAGATCTGCCTATTTAACAAGTCGCTTAATTAATTCTAAGGCTTGAATTAAAAACCTGACCGTCTGGTCGAAATGCATGTGTGGCAGATTTTGATTATTTCTAAAACAATTTTATTTATCTTTTATTCATTAAAGTAATTTCTCTCTAAATTTCGTCTGTTTACGGTAAAGCATTTCAGATTCACTTAAATCCATGACTTTTCAAGTGTAAGATTGGTCCTCTTAAATTTTTGGTCATTTCAAGATTAATTATTTAATGTTACGCTTTTATGGTTTTTCTTATTTATTGATAATGTTTTCTTAAGTAATTGTTTAATTTGAAACTACCCCATTTCCTTTATTTTCTAGCATGAGATTTTTAGTGAGTTCACTTTTTGTCAGACTATATAAGAAAGATTTTGACCTTCTCAATTGCTTTTGCCTCAAGGACGCCAATGTAGCTTTTACCTAGTCAACGAGATAAGCCACAATTTTTACCAATGTAGGGTTTTTGTTTTGTTTCATTTTTGAATAAGAAATCTATTTTTATTATATTTTCTCAGGAGTGTTTTCCATTTAGTTGAATAAGAAACTTAAATAATTTAAATTAACTTTGCTTTCATATTAAACTGTAAATTATGACCAACGTATAGATTGTAGTAGATTTTGAAATGTTATAAACTAGAATAACGATATTTGAGAAATGTAAATTTAATAAAAGTCATCTAAATTGTGAATGATCTTTGTTTGATTGAAACCTTAGAGTTTATAGTTAACCCTGGTTTGCAAGGTTAGTAAACCTGCTACACATGTATTTACAGTGCTTTATTGTCTCTCACTGTCGAAAAACGATCCCTATATTTTTCTTCATGATTTCGTCGAGATATGAGTTCGAGTCATGGCTGTCTTTGAAAGCTCTTGCCTATCTATCAAGACCGAACGCAGCAGATCAGCGCACACTGACCATGACAAAATGCATGCACATGTATTTACATTGTCCAAAACAACACTACAACGTTTATCAAAAATATAAATGTGACTATCTTTATAAATTGAAAGCACAATATCAACAACGTATACAAACATTACCAAGGTTAAGTAGAAATATTTTTAATACCAGCTAGTTTTCGTTTATTTTTCTTCTTTCTGCGTCTTATATGCAGCGATGGCCATTACAAGACACCATAGTATTGACGGACAGCGTCGTCGCGGGTCATTGCATTTTGTATACATGTCTGTACAGTATGCTCTCTTTGAATATAAAAAAACGACTTGAATACATTATGACATTTAAAACTACCTATATTTAATAAAGTTTCAAATGCTCAACGAACACATCAAAATAACTAATGTTTGAAGGAACATAGTAAGACAAAAAAAACTACAAAAACACGTTTAATTAGGCCACAACTGGACCGTAACCTTTGATACGATTTGTTTACATCGGCACGTTAGTTTTATAGAAATCTAAACTATCGAACAATGGTCTTGGAATATTCTTTTGGGTCAGGTGAGCATTTATTTTTCAAATGTGTAATTGCAAACACTTTTAATTGTGTTCTTTATGTCTACCTTACATTTTCATGATTGATTGATAATAACATAAACTCATGCTCTGTTTGCCCTTTGGTGAATGTACATAAACTTAACTAGGTTTCCTTAAAATTGTTGTTGTTGTTGTTGTTGTTGTAGTGAAATGTCCTATATATTTATTTTTGCTTCGAACAGTCAGGTTATTTATAAATTTCTTTAATTGGGATAACTGAATTAACAGAACATTTTATTTAGCATACTTTAACAATAACTAAATATGTTTAAATATTGTAATTATTCAATACTTTTGATTGTCATTTGAGTGTGAATATAAAGGTCTTCTGGTAATACAGACTAAAATATGTTCTTCACATTTTAGACAGCGTTTACCCCGAGTTACAGCCAGGAGTTTTGAGATTATACAGTAACAGAGTTTGTCCTTTTGCCAAAAGAACGAGACTTGTACTTGAACATAAAAACATCCCGTACGTACGATTTATATCAAATTAATAATTATGATATTAATATATATGTTAGTATAATATGCGGCGAGATCTAATTAAGTGAAAAAAACTTGTATTATTATATATATATTGTTTAATTAAAATGTGTTGTTCACATGTAATGTATATTAATCTCATACCTTGTAAGATGTTTTTTTAAGATGTAACCATTGGACTCCAAGCGTCTACACCATGTGATCTTTCAACACGAATTCATTTATAGATAAAGTCTAATGTATATTTTCCAAAATATGATCTTTCAACACGAATTAATTTATAGATAAAGCCTTATGTATATTTTCCAAAATATCCCAATTATACTCCAACTCGCTTTGTTTGATTTGTTCATGTCAAAAAAAAGTAAACTTTTGACGTCTGCAGCATCATGCTTCAGTCGTTGTATTTGGATTTGGATCTGCTTAAATACAATGCTGATCATATTGGTACACAGCTGCAAAACTTATATTGTACTCATATTATTCAATAATGATAATTATGCAAATGTTTAATTTTAAGATGTCAACCTAATAGAACATGCTCAAATCATTGTGCTTAATTTTTATATATTTTCTAATTAATAATGGCTCATGTCTAATACTTCTTTCAGAAAAAAGTGATATAGAAATATCTCATTAATCATTGAATGATATTCGTGCAAGCTTAACTCTAATGATGTTGGCTGTAAGCGTCTGTGTTTTTTTCTCATCTAATGTTTCAAATCTATATAAAACCCCGAATGTTTGACGAACAAGAGCAATATGGGCAAGAAATCAGAATAAATCATTTAATTCTTACACTGGTCTATGACTTCTAAAACTAAATAACAAACATCATATCTAAGCTAAAAAATGTATGTTCCTTCAGAGCCAATAGTAAACATTTGAGCCGCGTCATGACAAAACCAACGTAATGCGTTTGCGACCAGCATGGATCAAGACCAGCCTGCACATCCGCGCAGCCTGATCAGGATCCATGTTGTTCGCTTACAAACCCTATAACAAGTAGAGAAACTGATAGCGAACAGTATGGATCCTGATCAGACTGCGCGAATGCGCTGGCTGGTCTGGAGTCATGCTGGTCGCAAACGCATTATGTTGGTTTTGTCATGACGCGGCTCATTTGTCTATTCCTTCGTTACAGATATGAAATAGTCAATATAAATTTGGCGGACAAGCCAAAATGGTACATAGAAAAAGTCAGCTGTCTCGGAATGGTTCCAGCAATTCAACATGATGATGTTATCGTCTTTGATTCTGTTATTGTTAATGAATATTTAGACGCTGTGTTCCCAAAAAATAAATTGATACCAGACGATCCTTACGCAGCTGCCAAGACAAAGATGTTTGCAGAAATTTGGTCAAGGGTAAAGTCACTTGATAAATTTAGTTAAGGCTCAACAATCAGACTCGATATTCTAATTCTAAAAATATATGAGCCGCGTCACGACAAAACCAACATAATGGGTTTGCGACCAGCATGGAATCAGACCAGCTTGCGCATCTGCGCAGTCTGATCAGGATCTATGCTGTTCGCTTACAAACCCTATAACAAGTAGAGAAACTGATAGCGAACAGCATGGATCCTGCGCGGATGCGCAAGCTGGTCTGGATCCATGCTGGTCGCAAACCCATTATGTTGGTTTTGTCATGGCACGGCTCAATTATTTTTTATTCCAGAATAGTAATTTTCAGACTATGCTGACTTTTGGACATATTGCTATTTGTAATTTGCAAAATTTAGGGTCAGAACTGTACCATTTAGAGTTATTTATGTACATGTATTTGAATGATTTTATTTATTTATTGTTAATCCTGATTTAAAATTCGGGTGATAATAATTATCATTATATATGTCAGCCGGTACATGTATTTCTAATTTTGTACAGTCTAACTGCAGACTCTTTAATGTTGGCTATTCAATTTAAGTATCAGTAAACTCACTTGAACTATTGACTGTTCTAATTTTCATGCACTTTTTGCAGGGAATGTATGGTGTGAAAAATAAGTTGAAATCCTTATAGAGCTATAGTTGTTATTTCACTTTAGGTACTGCGTGGTACTGGGAGAATATTTTCATGTTCCCCGGGAACTGAGGGGAATGTATTTCCTGATCTTTTAGCCAGCCTTGATGATATCGAAAATGAATTAAGACTTAAAGACACTCCTTTCTTCGGTGGTATGTACAAGTGTCTTGATTTATTTCTACTTATTAATCGAAATTTGGACTTCATTGGCTTTTGCTTCATGATATTTTAAAGTGTTTTTTTACGATCGAAGCATACATAATTAAATTCCTGACAGTATCAATTTTCGATCGCTTTAAATGTTTCATAATTATTCAAATAAAACAATATATACAAAACTAGCTGAGTGAAATTCATTTAGCATCCTTACTAATTAAAGTGTCATCATTTATGGTAATGTATAAACACCAAAGGTCCTCCAAGATACATATGCATGTACATTTATATATCCATAAATATGTCATCCCACTGGCCAGCAAGACTGTACAGGTGGAATGACAAGTTGTTGACCTTGAAAGTTGCAAATCATCTGTATTTACGATTTATTTCATCTTTTGCAGGACAAACACCTATGATGATAGATTTTCATATGTGGCCTCACATGGAGCGTATCGTTCATTATTCACAACTTTTTGAGGAATGCAAATTAGAAGACAGCAGATTTCATCATTTAAATGGTTGGGTTAAACGAATTACATCACTGCCCGCCGTTATAAAAACGAAAACACCGTTAGATTTGTTCCAATTATTTTATAAATCTTTGAAAGCTGGAAAGATCGACTATGACATTGGTCTGTCTAGATGAAAATAAAAGACAAAAGGATTAATTCCTTTAGCAATTTACTATTGAAACATTATTTGACCTCTGCAAATAAATGATTTATAAAAAAGAATTTATTTACTTTTACGTCTCCTGTTGGATCACTTTCCTGTTTGAAAAGAAAGCAATTAATGTTCAGCATTTTTCCTAGATGCCATCTTTGATACAGTAATTCTATGATCAAAGAGAATGGACGCTTCCTAAATATTAAAACATGGCACTCATATATTACTTGCTTGTGAGATCTTGCAATCGAGTGTGATACGCAGAGCCAGTAAATATTTAATATCTATCCTAATGAACTACAACGGGATAAAACGAATTCCATCATTTTTGGATCTTTATATTTTCTTGTTACAATCAATAATTACATAGGAGGGGTGATATTGTTTTTGGTAAAGTAAGGTGTCTTCATCTAGATGGAGATGTACCCAATGCAACATCTTCGGAGTATATGTATCCCAGTTACTAGCATTTAGATTCGCTTGGGCTTTTTGTAGCCATGTGAACAATTTTTATGAACGGAATATTTGCCTAACAAGTAAGATTCTCAAACAGGGCTACCGCTATCATAAATTACTGAAATATTCTACTAAATTTTATTATCGTAATTTCGATTTAATTTCAAAATTTTAGAGATTTGAAACTCTTCGTAAGATATTGGGTCATGGTTATTTTATGCTGTCTTTTATAAAACGTTTTATTAAAAAGAGGTTATATGATCCTACTATTTTAAGACATACCGAATGCTTAGTGTTCAAACCGTTTACAGTTGGACACTACGCTTTCCTCATTTGATTACAACTGACGGATCAAGTGGAAGACTATGACGGACAGTTCTTAAAGCCTATTGGGACTGAATTGTCATAATTTTCGTCTTCTGCCTTGCTTCGTCGGGTAATTGTAGGTGATATTCTTGCTGCTCTGTCTTCCTTTAAGACACCGAGTACTTGTGTTATGGTTATTGGGTTTCCTTTCCGTCCCCCATCACCGTTCATGCTTTGCCCTTGTGTCTTTTCCTGTTTTTATTTGGTGTCCTGCTGGGCTTTTTGTCGGTCGTCCAGTGTTACTGGGTTGTGTTGGGAGATATACGTTCATTGAATGCCGCCCTTCCTTTCATAAAGTTTACGGTTTGCTAGCAGTGGAACTAATCTGATTCACGTGTATTTTTTCCAGTTAAGTTCAGAAGTGATGTTAACACCAAAGTATTTTGCATCACCTATTGGTGTTAGTGTTTGACTATTACGTATGTAACTTGATTTATGGGTATGTTTTGAATACAATTTACGCATTAAGATATAGGCTTAATTCCATATCCAGTATGTTCTCCCACTGGTGTAACCTATTCAGATCCCCTTGTATTATGTGTTCTTGCGTGTTGCTTTTGATCGTGAAATCAACAGCAGTGTCATCAGCAAATAACACTTAATATGACGGATATCTCGTCAGACTTGCAGCTTGTCACCATTGACTTAAATAGATGGTGACCTATGAGAAAAGATTAAACCAGCTGCCAATTGTAGCGTGCAGTCTTGTATGTTATGTCGGTTTAACATGTATAGTAAAAATAAATGATTTTCTTAATTAATTAAATGCTCTGAGAAGGAGAGGAGTATAACATATGTTTTGTGAGCTAGAATTAAGTTCCTAGATAGATCCTTAACAAGTCCTAATAATTACATAGTCTGCTTGACTTTTTAAACCTGGATCCATGTTGGAGGTCAAACAAAATATTTTTTCCTGTTGGCTCCTTGTCGGTGGTCCTGTGTTTAATAAGCGTTCATTAAATGCTGTCCGTCCTTGTTGATTTTTTATATTTTAGCCTGGAAGTGCTTTATAATATTTTATGCCACAATACATGTATGTTCCATCACGTGCCAAGAGAATGGGTCTGTAGTTTGTAGAGTTGCTTAATCACCTTTCTTAAATATGAGGTGACGTCGCCTCGGACTATTCGGAGGGGATAGTGTCTGTATCTCGTGATTTTGGGAAAATTTTGGTAAAGGAAGCTGTCTGCACAGCTCGATTTTTTTTACCGTTGGTTTCAAATTGTATGTGTTGCAAGCTTTGAAATCTGCAAAAAGGTTAAAAGCTTTTGGACACCACTTTTACATTGTCTGTGAGTTCAGGCATCGTTGCATATAGGGGCTTAAAGGTGTTTCTAAGCAGGTTTTCTTTCCCCATTCTCCTTCCCCTGTGTATGTAGAAAGCCCAAAACAAATGATTATACCTACTGACCGGCTGCCGATGTCCTGACTGAAGCCGAGGGGGGTGGCTCTACAAAGTAGGCAGAGACGACTAGCTAGGAAGGGTACATGAACCCCTAGTACGCAGAGAAGGCTTTAATGGTGTCTTTGCGGACATCAACAGCTCTGTAAAGGCTACATGGCAGTTTCACATTGCCTCTATAAATGCTTATTAGCCGCTTTACTGCTAGTAACTTAGTTTAGGCTCAAAGTTCATACCTTTGGCTAACACTCTACAGAACCTGCATGGAGATAAATTATCAATGCTTTTTCACTTCAAACCCTTTAAGGACATGGCAGGTGACGGGCTTCTGTATTTCTTTTTCCTTTTGGCCTCCAGTGGGCCATTAAGGGTACCGACCATATTTGATAGATCTAGAGAGCCATCTCATGATCTTTCCCAGATACATGAGATTGTACACGTCTATTGGTCTGAACCATTCAACATGCGAAAAACAATGTACGGTGAATTATATGACAAGGATATGAAACTATTCATCTTTAGGTATGAACAAAAATATAATATTGAATTTTAAGAAAGTTGATAAAGAAAATAATGAAGCACTTTCTCTTTCCGTGATTAGCCTCTTAAATTTGAAGATTTACATTTATATAATATATATTATGCACATTCTTACAGCTACACCGACATTTTTCAAAGAAAGTAGTTCGACGAAATTCAAGCTAATATATATCATTATGTCAACAATTTGCGGCGCCTATTTGACAGCGATACATATTGATTTATGAATTATAGTTTTAACATTTAAATTAACCTGAAATGATGATGTTGTTGATTATAATTTGTTGAGTGACATAGCGCATTAATATTTTGTTTTCAGTCGTCCAAGATGGTGGCTGGCATTCGACGTGTCAAAGAAATTAAACATCCGGAAATGGTTTTCTCACATTTTATATTGTTTTATAGCATATTCTTTTGTGCAGTGTGTAAGGTAAATACCGCAAATTTACCTCCTTACGAAGTTAAGAACAATGCTGGTAATGTTCCAAATCCACAAATTCAGAATGTCAACATGCAGGCTCAACAAAATCTAGCCGGTGCAGCTGGAGGCGGTGCAAACCTTAATAACATACCAATCCATCAGGATATTAAGAAACCCTTTGGCATGGGTAATAATATGAATCTTGGACAACAACATGACAATCAGCCCAATATGGTACTAGGTGGGCAAGCTGGCCAGCAAAGACCCATTGGTGCACGTAAAAACATCATGTTGTCAACACACCCTGATTGCCAAGAAGATGTAGAAGCGCTGTGCAATACTGACAATTTAAGAAAGAACAACTTTGCAGTTTTGGATTGTTTGCAAGCTGATATTGATATCCAGGTACAGAGTCCTAAACTTTTTATCAGCCCTAGTCGCAGAGAAACATAATTTAATCACAATGATCTTTGTGGTAAGGAAGTGGCTAGCCGTACGGGCCCGTACGGCTAGCCAAAAGTTCTAGCCGTACGTGAGGCACTTTTCAAAAATATATGGAAGGCGAAAGTGCATATGTTAATTATGACTTTAAGCGAGGGTTTTAGTCAAGAATGTTTACTTTTTAGAGATTAATCGACGTGTTGGCTACGCAAACAGGACGTTTCGGCCCCAAACCAAATCGGCCCCAGTCGAAAAATCGGCCCCTGGACGTTTCAGTAAAGAATTTACTTTGTCATCTCAAGACGTCGAGAAAAAATAGCGTTTGGTTGCAGTTAAATAACATCTATTGAAATAGTTTACAAAATTTGATAATAATCCTTTTTTGTTTCATTAAGTTTAATTTTTAAACTGAAAAAAAAAAACCACCAAAAAAATTGTTGTTGGGCTCTGATAATTGCGTCAATTACCGACGGTATAGAAGTTTGTCCATCGTCCATCATTAAGAAAAGTTTGCATTATTAAATTATTTTTCCTTTTCACCGTTTTTTTTTTAAATATTCTTTTTATTTATTTATTTATTTATTCCCCTCCGATCATTATTTATTCGATCCATGTGCTTAATTAACAGATTTAACAATTCATCTTTCATACAAATCATAAGCATGAAAATTAAGGACGTTATAACATGCAACTTTGACACTCAATTTTATTAAGATAGATTATACAACGCTTACTCGTATTCATTTTTTGTGCAAAATTGCGGAGCATCTTTATTAAAGTGAACACACTAGGACAAATGCGGAGATTTGATTAAAATCGTTGTTTAAAGACACAAAATAACAAATGCATTTTCGACTTCCATATAATTTTGAAAAGTGCCGTACGGCTAGCCAATACAGTGTGTCCAGGCTAGTCGTACGTGACTCACGTACGGCTAGAACTTTTGGCTAGCCACTTCCTTGTGGTAAAGGGTCAACTTGGTCCTATTTACCAACTCGGCATGGGTCAACTCGGCCCTCTATTAAAAAGCTTGTAGGATAATATGAAAATAGGTGCTACCTATGCCACGAAAAGCTCTTATGAATTATGATTTTAGCATAACATGTTTAGTGTACATGTAAGCCAGATATTTCTTGCTGTTATTTTGTACCATAAACAAAACAAATAAATTGGTGGTCAGGTGTTTAAACTAATATCTGAGTGCTCGGAATATTTCGAAAATCTCCGTACGTAAAGAGGGGGCCACTGTGCATGCGTCGGCGCCTTGAAAATCCCCTCCATCATTTTTGTTAATCTCTAGGCACAGTTGTTGTTTTAACGTTATTTTTAATGTGCTAATTTATCAAAAAGGATATGTTAAAGTAACTTTCAGGGACTAGCTTGGACTGAAAATTAGGGAGACGTGACTTCTCCCTTCAGGAAAAATAGGGAGAAGTTTTGAAATAATCGTTGCTATAGTTCTTATCTATGAAATGCAAGTTGGGATTTTCTGATTTTGTACATCATTCTTTCACCGGAAGTGATACTAAGCATGCGTCTGCTAGCAATAGTCTGAATTGTGTAGACGCTCATTAAAAGAGCTCTGATATCTTTATTTAGCTAAAAGGATTTCAAAATGGCGGTGCCCAGTTAACTGAGGATTTTTCACAGCTTATTAGGTATAGGATATATGTTTTTTGAAATTTTCATTTAGTTTTAATTTCATTTGAATTGATACGCATCATGCATATTATCTCAGAGCGCTCAGGGCCCTCGATCAACCAAATCTGCGGTCGATATTCGGCCGCAGTCCCCCTACAAAATAGTATGTTTTTTCCCCCTAACAGAGGTAAAAATTCCCCCTCAAAACATATGAAGTGTTAAAGAGAAAAATGAAAACTAATGTTGATTTTGAAAATCAAAATCCATATACCGTAAAATTCCTATTAAACGCCCCCAGGGGCTAAACATTTTCCAAAAGGGGGGCTATTATTACAACACAGTTTTTCCTAAATCCAAAAATCATTGTAAATACATTTAGTGTTAGCAAGTGTTGGTAATAACATTAAAAAGTGTTAAGATTTTAAAGTTCATACTATAAAATAAAATGGATTCTATTTCTAAATGATTTGAATGAAATTATGGATTTATTCATGAGTTCAGCAGTGATGAGTAGATTGTTTTTCTTAGGGGGGCCTTTATTAGGGGAGGGGCCTTTAATAGGAATTTTACGGTATTTGACGTCTATTTTGTCAGGGCTTCCGTTAACGGGCGTACGGCCGTAAATTACGCCCGAAAATCGTATCTGTACGCCGAAAATTAAGATCAATGACGTACCGCTGACTTCCAAAAATTTAGGAATACGGCGAAAATCGTAAGCCGCGACGTACGCCACGACCATTTTCCGACCGTTTCTCACTTTCCTGGCGTACGATTGGATTATTTATTTAACTCCGCCCCCTTGACATGACAGCGATGGGTGAAATTATGCGAATGCACCTGGCGCGTGACGAATTAGCGAGTGTTGATTTATGACCTTGATAAGCGTGAAAACAAAGTGATTGGATTAATTGTTTGTTTTGTACGGATAATGGATAGTTAATTGACATAAACTGTGGTAGGTATCTGTTTTTACTTTAATTAGATAAAATGATTTATTCATTATTGTGTGCATCGGTAAGTTTTGAATGTATCCGAAAGTTTGCCGAGTCGGCGAAGCGTGTTTTTGTCTTTTGATTTTTTTCCTTTTTGAAGTTAAAGACGTTTTATTTTCACACATTCTATAGATGTTGATTTGATTTTATTTTTTTTTCACTCGCTAATTATGAGAAGCAAAGTTACATTTAAAAATCTTTTTCCCTACCCACTCTCAAAATGTCTCAACGCTCACTTCTGCAATTTGGCGTATCTCAAAAACGTAATTAAAAAAATTAATTTGGTCAAGAACGGTGTTCGAAATTATTTTCATAAAACTTTCAATTTACAAGCCTGATTAAATTTAACCATTTTGGGTTGTTATTGTGTTATGATTCATTTGATACACTGAAATTGTGTTCGGTACTGTAGTAAATAATTAGATATTTAAACAACAATTTTTATTTTACAAATAAGAAATATAACAATGCTAAAAGAAGTCATGTTTATTTTTATTTCAGGAAATCTACAGAGATCCACACTTTTAAAACACAATGAATAAATGCTGTGCAGGCTGATCACATGAGACAACAGCTGTATGGTACTGATCCAGAGGTAGAAAAAGAAGAACCCATCATACACATTTCAGAATCTATTGTACCATGATTGATTAAAGAATTAAAAGTTTTCTGGAAATATTATTTTTTTTTGTTATACCAATGAGCAATTATTTGAATGTTATCACTGAAGGGTTCTACACGGTTACCACTGTCCTTAAATAACAACAATACAGTCCTTTTCAGGGTAATGTTCTTACTTCTATTGAAAATATTTACCCAACAATCATGTAAAGATACTTTGAACTTAAAACATTAAAAGGAATGACATTTTCAGAATCTTGTGATTAAAATAATTGCTTTTACTTGTATCATCCCATACTATAAATCAAACATTGAAACATGAAAATTATACGCGTAAGAACAACTGACTTCCAGAAATTTACCTCATGACTTCCAAAATTCCTTGAAAGGAAGTCCTGACTTCCTAAAAAAAATTCCTAGTGGAAGCCCTGTTTTGTAAGCGGAATATCGTACAGTACATGTCTGCACGTTTCTGTTTGTTTTTCCCCCAAAATCTACTGTCACATATTGGCCTTTCATCCTGTAAAAATGCTAAAATTTCAACAGAAATATGCAGAAAAAATCACAATTCCCATCAACAATTTGATTTCAAATTGTTTCTTCATGAAATCATTTTTTTTGTCTTCAAAATGTTACATCAACCACGGTAAATTATGCCGTAAATTACAAACTTGTAAGTTTTGTTTTCATGATACTTTATTAAATAACTGATGAAAAACGATCTTATAATAAACAATCAATTTAATTATACCCCCAAAAACGAAGTTTGGGGGGGTATATAGGAGTCACCCGGTGGTCGGTCGGTTGGTTGGTCGGTCGGGCGGTCGGTCGATCGTCCAGACGTCCGTTGCATTTTCCTTGTCCGGAGCATAACTTGAAAACTAATGGTTGGAATTCAATATAACTACATACAATGGTCAAGCACATTGAGAGGAAGTGCAGTGCACAAGAACCATAACTCTATCTTGACTAATTACAGAGTTATTGCCCTTTGTTACTTTTCCTTGTCCGGGGCATAACTTGAAAACTACTAGTTGGAATTCAAAACAACTTCATACAATTGTCAAACACAATAAGAGGAAGTGCAGTGCACAAGAACCATAACTCTATCTAAAGTAATTACAGAGTTATTGCCCTTTGTTGCTTTTCCATTGCTTTTTTTTGTTCGTTGCATTTTCCTTGTCCGGAGCATAACTTGAAGACTAATGGTTGGAATTCAATATAACTACATACAATGGTCAAGCACATTGAGAGGAAGTGCAGTGCGTAAGAAACATAACTCTATCTTGACTAATTACAGAGTTATTGCCCTTTGTTACTTTTCCTTGTACGTGGCATAACTTGAAAACTACTGGTTGGAATTCAAAACAACTTCATACAATTGTCAAACACAATAAGGGGAAGTGCAGTGCACAAGAACCATAACTCTATCTAAAGTAATTACAGAGTTATTGCCCTTTGTTGCTTTTCCATTGCCTTCTTTTTTTTGTCCGGACCATAACTTGAAGACTAATGGTTGGAATTCAATATAACTACATACAATGGTCAAGCACATTGAGAGGAAGTGCAGTGCATAAGAACCATAACTCTATCTAAAGTAATTACAGAGTTATTGCCCTTTATTACTTTTCCATTGCTTTCTTTTATCCGGACCATAACTTGAAGACTAATTGTTGCAATTCATTATAACTTCATACAATGGTCCAGCACATTGAGAGGAAGTGCAGTGCACAAGAACCATAACTCCATTTTGACTTATTACAGAGTTACTGCCCTTTGTTTCTTTTCCTTGTCCAGAGCATGACTTTAAAACTACTAGTTGGAATTCAAAACAACTTCATACAATGGCCAAGCACAATAAGGGGAAGTGCAGTGCACAAGAACCATAACTCCATCTTGACTAATTACAGAGTTATTGCCCTTTGTTACTTTTCCATTGCTTTCTTTTGTCCGGACCGTAACTTGAAGACTTATTGTTGAAATTCATTATAACTTCATACAATGGTCAAGCACATTGAGAGGAAGTGCAGTGCATAAGAACCATAACTCCATCTTGACTAATTACAGAGTTACTGCCCTTTGTTACTTTTCCTTGTCCAGAGCATGACTTGAAAACTACTGGTTGGACTTCAAAACAACTTCATACAATGGTCAAGCACAATAAGGGGAAGTACAGTGCACAAGAACCATAACTCCATCTTGACTAATTACAGAGTTATTGCCCTTTGTTACTTTTCCTTGTCCAGAGCATAACTTGAAAACTACTGTTTGGAATTCAGTACAACTTCAGCATTAAAAGGAAGTGCAGTGCACAAGAGCCATAACTCCATTTTGACAAAATACAGAGTTACTGCCCTTTGATACTTTTCCTTGTCCGGAGCATAACTTAAAACGTACTGGTTGGAATTCAAAACAACTTCATACAATGGTCAAGCACAATAAGAGGAAGTGCAGTGCACAAGAACTATAACTCTATCTTCAGTATTTATAGAGTTATTGCCCTTTGTTCTTTTTCTTTGTCTTTCTGGACTTATTACAGAGTAATTCAATTAAACTTCATCAATGGCCAACAACATTGAAAGGAAATGCAACATACATGAACCACAATTATCTTTAATTGCCCACAACCATAACTCTATGTTTCAATTCTATTACAAGGTATTCTGTTACTAGTAACATCCTCATTTCCGAAGCAGACTTGTGGGGGTATTAATCACATTTAGTGATAGTTCTAGTTTTATATAATTTACATCAGAAACAACTAGAATTGTGGATGTGTAAACAGAAAACAAATTTTCATTTGTCACATATTTTCGCGATGCCGATTTTTACAAATGTTTTACAAAGTCAAGAAAAGGAAGTTTTGTCTTATTAAAAGGTGTGTTAGAACACTAGAAATGTAGTTTATGAATAGAATTTACTTTAGGTCCATGTATTGTTCATATCAGTGGAAATGGAGACATTTGTCTGAATGTGTTTCTCAATGCTTATTTTTTTGTGTGTGTGGGGGGGGGGGGAATCATAAAGAAAGCTAAGCAGCATAAAGATCTGATGGTGTAAGGTGTTAAAAACTTTTCTTCAATTCTTATCAATCACTTCTGAACAGTTAAGTGTTACCTATTTGGGATTTAAAAAAATAAATAATATGCATGTAAATAAAAAACAGCTGATATTTAAATAAGTTTATTTAATATTTGATCATAAAAGAAAAGAGGAAAATTCCCCCCATATACTAAAATTCCCCCTGCTGAGGGTAGCGACCCGCTTCCCCATAATTGGATTGAGGGCCCTGGCGCTACAGCCCTCGTGGGACCTTTGGCCCTGCTCGGACTTTCCGCATATAAATTGAGTTAATCATCTTTTTAAGGAGTAAATTACCATAAATGCAATTCAGAGGTATGATCACTATTAAAACAAATAGATATTGAAAAATGGGCAGCTTATTGTTTGAAATTATATTTGTTTAAATAAGAAGAGAATCAAAACAAGATGTTTTATGATTGATCCATAAAGTTTTTAGATTGAATTTTGTGACAATAAATGTTAATATGAAATTAGTCAAAGCCTAAAGATGGGGAAGTCGGTATAGGGCAGAGATGACTCTGGGGCTGAGTTAGTTTTATCATTTATGGCTAAGTTGACCCGGATTCGATCTTTGTCAGTATTTGAAATAACTCACTTGCCTGAAACCAGGACAAGTTAATTTACCAAATGGCAAGTTAAAATTTTAACCAATCTGCCTGATGGGGCAAGTTAAATATTTAGAGCTTAGATATTTAGCATGTAGCATTGTCTTATTAATCTTTACAAAAGTGAAAACTGATATAAATCATGCCCCTTCAGTATTAACCCTCACTCCAAATCGTTCGGGGTCACATGATTTATATAGATTTATAGAGGTAAAATACATCTGAGACTTTTTGTGTGAAAGAATTGTGTCCTTACTTCAAAGGTCAAGATCACACTTGGAGGTCAACAGTTATGACTCTGATGTTCGTGTCCCTATCAACAATTCTGACATTCTGGATTTAAAAACTGTTATGCTTAAATATGTGGGACAAAATGACAGTGTGTCTGGAGGATAATTCAGGTCATTACCTCAAAGGTCAAGGTCACTCTTGTAGATCAAGTCTTGATATGCATTTTTGTAAAAGCACACTGCTGTTCGAGTCAGGTCAACAGTTATGTCAACCCTGGATTGCCTTTAAAATTATTATGCATGAACATTTCTTTCAATGATGGATGGATTTTAAAATAATTCAGCATAAATGTGTAAGACATGATGATTTGTAGCTTTTCCAGTTTAAAGGTCAAGGTCACATTTCAAGGTTTGTATGTCAAACTTTACGATTGTGAATAGATTGTTTTCTTTTGTGCATAGCTTTTTCATTCATGGATGGACATAAGTATGCTGCTTATTAAGATGATACCTAATGAGCAAAAAAATTAATTAGCTCAAGAGCCGAAAGGTCAAGTTCATACTTGAATGTTAGAAGTCATGATATGACAGTGCATTGATAGTCATGTCCAGTCCATGTCTTTTTGTCATGCGGTTATAGATTTTGTAAGAACTTGGTTAAAAGATATGGTTCTTTAAAACAATTTCTGATGAGTGTGTAGCTAAACGATCAAGGTCTTGTTAAGACTTAAAGTTTATAGCAGGACTTCCATTTAATTCTAAATTCGTAAGTTAGAGACTGCAAATTCTCTGACATTGGAAGTCTCATTATATAGGTAAGATGGAAGTCACATTTTATTGGTAAAGAAGGAAAATTATTATGTTTTAGAATTCACAAGCCTGAAAATCACAGACTAAATAACTCCCAAACTTCCATTAGCAGAAGCTCTGGTTTATAGTTTTATAAAAGTACAGCGATGGTTATATCCAGTCATCAATTCTGTCATCCATGAAAAGATTTTGAATAATGGATTTTGAAATAACTAGGCATACTTCTGTGGCATGTTAGGAAAACATATTTATTATAGCAATGTATGTTAAAAGAATTACTTATTTTGTTTATTTGTTATTTTCAGTCAAAGGTGTCAGAAAAGTGCCAGAATGTAAGTACTTGATAATATATTTCAGTATATAACCTTTATAGAGCAAGTTATACACATATCTTGACTAATGTTAACTTTATGGTCACCGTCTGTTAATTAAATAGATTAATAACTTGAATTTCTCAAAGCTACAACTGAATTCTTTTAAGATATGAAACAAGTAAGTAAATTAATATAATTTACAGTTATATATACAATGTACTATTGTAAATATAATAGATACTGTATTATAATATTTTCATGGTTTCAGCTTATTTATCACTACAAGAAGAATCTTACCAAGGATGATAGATTTGAGTCTGGAGCGAGTGAAGTGTGTCGGACTGTATTTGAGCAAGTAAATATCTTACCTGTTTTTATCATTATAAAGGCAGCATGCCTACTCCAGCTATGGAGTTTTATTGAGTATCTTATGTATAATAGTTATTTTGAGATGGAAAAAAATAAATATGTCTGTTGAAATAAAAGTATTAAAGCCATATAAGACACATTTAAGTCTTGTCTGAAGGCTTTATTTTTGTATATGTGTGTTTTAATGGCACAACTTTACATAAACTTTACAAGTACTATAATTTTTTTTAAAAATGGAGCGTTTTCTTGAAATGATCTGTTCATATTCTATTCAGTCTGTTTTAAATCTGTTTTATTCTTCTACACAATTCTCATTTTAGTATCCTGAATGCAGAGATCTTCCATCAGGTAAGGGTATACGAATTCCATGCTTGATTGAACAGATGGACAACATTACAGACAGAAATTGCCGCAAGTTTCTCTCTAAGATGGCGAATATCGTGTTTGGCGATTATCAACTGGTCTGGCACTTCCACGAGAACTGTGCGGTGGATATTGAAAAAAATAAGTGCGGTAGACTTGACGATGGTGATGCTAATGTAAGGCATTTTCTTTTATTTTTAATATCTCTTATGAGTTCTTTTTTATTAGGGGAGGTGGGATGGGGGGATTGGGGGAGTTGGCAGGGTAAGGTGGATGGGTAACACAGTTAAAGTCATGTATCAATTGTCTTCCTTTTTATTGGGGGACACAAACTTGAAGCTGTCAACAACCTAATATTAGCTAGTTGCATAGGTCCTTTTACATGTATTCCTTACACAAATAAACATCTCAAAATTGGCAAGAGGTATGTTACAGGCAAAATTTTTGATGATGAGCCATTTCTTTGCAGATCTATTAATGTCTGTACCTTTAATTTAATTGTTCTTTTTTCGGAAGAGGAAATGAAAATTATTTTTTTAAAACTGAAGTTATCCTTAATGGTGGAGTGTAAAAATGAAACAGATAAATTATGTTAGTTTGCATCCACAGTTAAATAATACTTGATAACAGGAAGTGGACAAGATATTTTAAAGTACAATATATTACTTGCCTTCCTCTTATTAAAACAACAAAATTGAATTTAAATGTCAAACATGCATATCCCTTGTTTGCAAAAGTTATATTAGAGTGATTTTGCATAAAAATGTGGTTAAATGCTGAATTTTTTTTTTACATGTTTATAATTGTTGTATTACAGCAAAACATAAGTGTAAGTTGAGATAAGTCAAGATATTAATTAGTTATAAACTTTGTTATACACAGTTTTAAAGTTCAGTTCATTTGTTGAAATTGCATTATGAAATAACCGATGATTGATAAAACTTGATGTAGATGGAAAACTAGCAATATGATATAATTATACAGGTCTGTTTTTGCCTAGTTTCCTAGGGTGAAAATTCTGGTTACTATGGTATCAGAAATAGCAAAATTTAGATTTGTGCCCATACGGCATCGATCTCGCTCCAAATTCCACAGTTTTGTCAATCTATGGAATGATTGGGGGGGGGAAACTGACATACAATAACAAGTTTATATGCCTCAAGCCTCGTAAGTAGTTTGGGCATAAAGAACGTCCTACTATGTATGTTTTGGAATCAATGGCAATATATATTCATGTGCATGTAGATACCAAAGATTTTTTTTCAGGATGAAATACAATGTAGATGACAGTGTGTTGAAGAGGGATAAATATCTGGTTTATGTTATGTAAAAATTATGGTACCTTTAGGCTTTTATTATAGCAAATTCAGTTGATATGATTTTGCCAATAAATATAAGACTTGCAATCAAATTTAATGCAACTTAAGATTTGTTTAGATAAATCGAGTTATCTAAACATGTTTTATCACATAAGCTACATAACAAGAGTATAATAAAGCTTTTAAATAAAAACGATATTTCACTTGTATAGTAACAATTTGAGTTATATATATTATACACATAGCATCACTGCTGCGTGCTTATATTACTGTTACACTATAGCCATATCCATGAAAAATGACTCTTTTTAACTGGTAAAAATAATACCATATTCATGTAGAATCAAAACTAAATAAATTGAATTTATTGAAGAAAAAACAATATCCTGCTTGTTACAGGCTTGCAATTGTATAAAAAAAATTACCATTAATATCATTTACATATGTTAACCGCAAGCTGTTGTCTACATTTGTATAACATGAAATGTAAATTTTGTGAAACGTGTCCATATATTGTAAAATGAAAAACATCTAATGGTTAATTATATGAGCAGAAACCTCCATTATGCACAACAGATTTTTTTCCATATTCCATACTTTATAAATTTATTTGCTGCAACATTTGGTATTGTGAAGGTTATGAAGGAAATCATGTACTGACAGAATTATGGTGTAACATTTAGTTGAACTCAGTTTATAAATTTACAAGTTAATAAATGGTTTGATTTTTTGGTTATATTCAACAAAACGCTATGTGTCTCAGCTAAGTGTTATCTCTGACACATGATTTCTGGCACCTCATATATGCAGATTTAAATCCTGTAATATGATTTGACTCTTTTATAAAGGAGGCATTTAATCAGCTACCTTATAGCCCCCTTTGTGTGGCAGATAAATGGGGCATGTTGGATGTGCCTATGCAGGGCATTCAATCAAATTTGGGAGAAGTGGGTTGCTACCCTCAGCAGGGGGAATTTTGTGAAAGGTGGAATTTTTATAAAATTTCTTATAGATAACCAGTCATTATAGGAATTTGAGAGCTTAATAACAGGAAGCCATAACATTATTTAATTCTGTAATTTCCTGTAACTGTGTGTGTAATTTCCTGTAACTGCTTTGCTATGCCAGCTACATATTGAAGTATATATTTACAGAAATTTACAGGCTTTATACTGCTGAGAAATACATTGTTCTACTGTTGTTCTTTCATATCTTAGCTTTTATTTTGTCACTGGACATTATTGATGTATTCCAGTGCAGTGTGAGCTTAGCTTTAACTATGCTAACAGTTTAGCACTTTTTTCTTTAATTTAAACTAGAGTTTATTACCATAAAGCTAGCAAAGTTTTGGTATTTAGATTTCAATTTCCATAATTAATGCATGCATGACACATGTTTTATCTTGAAATATACTAATGGCCACCATTGTAACAATATTGAGTGAAATTAGTATTCAAGAAAATTGTCAAAACAAATTGAATGGGATAAATGCCATTGAAACACAGGCTATTTAAACCAGTTTTTAGCTCGACTTTTCTATGAAAAGGGGAGCTATCCTACTCGCCCCGGCGTCGGCGTCGGCGTCGGCGTTGGCGTCACACCTTGGTTAAGTTTTTCGTACCACCCCACTTTATTTCAGAAGTATTACAAGTATGGCTTTGAAACTTACCATACTTGTTCACCATCATAACCTCCATCTACAGACAAGAGTACATAACTCTGTCAAGGTTTTTGACAGAATTATGGCCCTTATTTGACTTAGAAAGTGTATTGAGCTTGGTTAAGTTTTTTGTACCACCTCACTTTATTTCAAAACCATTGGAGGTATTGCTCTGAAACTGACCATACTTGTTTACCATCACGACCTTCATCAACAGACAAGAGGACATAACTCTGTCAAGGTTTTTGACAGAATTATGCCCCTTTTTGACTTAGAAAATACATTGAATATGGGTAAAATCCACTTATTGCCTTAACCCTTTGAGATATTGCTTTGAAACTTTTAATGCTATTTCACATCATTACCCCCATCTGTACGCAAGAGAAGGTAACTCTGTCAAGGATTTGTTTTAAAAATTAAGGCCTTTTATCGACTTAGAATCTTGGTTAAGTTTTTAGTACCAGTCCACTTTTTGACTGAACTGTTTGAGATATTAATTTGAAAGTTGGAATACTTGTTTACAATCATGATTCCCAAACATGTCCAGGAGAAGGTAATTCTGTCAAAGATTTTATTTGAATTATGGCCCTTAACTAAAAAACTTAAAAAATCTAAAAAAATTCATTCCTATCCACTTGTTCACTTTACCATAAATTATGTCATATAAACATTGCTGTAATATTCAAGGGTATCAAACAACTAGTTATTTTTCTCTTTTTGTACTTTTTTTTGTGTGAAAGAGATCCACTTGTGACCAACTGACAACATCTAAAAAAGCTTGATAAAATTTATCTATTACTTGTATTATAAGGTAACTATAATACTTTCACATACAAAGTCAAATCTATATATTATGCTGATTGTACAAAAATATACTGCTTCCTTGGCATAGATTTCTTGAAAAATTATGTTATTATGTCATTTACCAAGGTGTTCTGAGTGACGTAAAAATACCTTATTCTCTCAAAGTGGGTTTAATACTATTAAATTTATTTAAGGCTCAACTCAGTTTTTTTTTCTTTCTTACCAGCCCTCTTTTGACTTAAACATTTCAAACTTTGCTGCAGTGTTCAAGGGTATCACACAATTCAGTAAAATAATTCTTCACTAAATATCTTAATGCTCATGGCCATTGTTCACTTTAAAAATACAGAGATTCTTGTATTGCCTTTTACTGCAAAAACTTTTTTTATTGGCAAGCAATAAAAAAGTCGAGCGCGCTGTCTTACGGACAGCTCTTGTTTCAGTTACTTTTATCAATTTTTGGGAACAATAGTTGTAAGTTTCAAAAATATGGTTCACACGTGATCATGGAATCAGTTTGAAATATTTTTTTTCAACAGAAACCTCACATGCAAGGGAAGACAATTCTTTGCTTATCAAAGAAATTACGGAGTTTAGATGACAAGTGTAAGAAGCAGGTTCTGCGTGTGGCCGAGCTCCAGTCAGATGATTATCACCTTGATAGACCATTGTACTACGCTTGCCGTGAAGCCAGGGAAACGTTTTGTGACATGGTTCATGCCGGTGGTGGAAAGGTGTTTGATTGTCTGTTCAAACATAAGAATGATCCTAGCATGCCAGATGAGGTATTGTTGTTATTGTATTTTACTTGTCATCGATTAACTGTATTTTCAGAGAGTTCTTGTTAAAACTTATCCTGTTTACACCATTGATATTTGATATCAAAATGGAAAAGAACTACTACAAAAACACTATTTAAATCCTTTATTTATTGACTAAAGTCTTGTATATTTAGTAGGAACATACTATAGGTGGTCCTCTTACTTTGGGTGGAGTTGCTCAAGGTCAATGGTTATGTATATTTGACTAACCTTTTTTGCTGAGTTAAATATTTTTCAACTTCATCATATAGCTATGACATGTGTATTTACTTAAGTTTTGACAATAACAAAACGTCCTGTAGTGTGGTGGTATGGCCTAGTGGTTAACATGTCAGACTAGTAATCTATTGATCACTAGCCGCATGAGTTCAAACCTTGTGAGGGGCAAGTCATTGTTTCCTTGGGCAAGAAGCTTTACACTCATTGCTCAGCACTTGTTGGTTCCAGGAACGGATTTGAAAGTGTGTCTATAAGCTTATTGCCCCATACACAATCAAATTAAAATAATTTTTGTATATAACTGAAAGGTCATATACTATGAAATAATCAAGCTATATCACTATGTTAACAATTTTATTTTGTGAATCACCCCTTCCATAATTGAATTGGTAAACCTTTTGGAAAAATTTGTTACTAACAAGAATCTGCATTGAGGGGGCATATATGTTAATGCTTTGTGGGTTCGGAACTGGAATATATTTGTGTTGATATTTTTTTTGGTTTTGTTGTTTGCCTGTCGGAGCCTGAACTGCTCGTCATATGACTTCCTGGCAGAACCACCCTGTTTAGATGCTGCTTCTCGTATGTTAAACATATATTGCAGCAGTTCGGCTGTTTCACTTACATGAACGCGCAAATAAATAGATAAAAATATTATGAACGCATCCGTCCATTTATCATTAGAGGAAATTACCTCCTTTTCTTTAGGCCTTGCTTCAATTCTGCCGTCAGCTGACAAATGCAAGATAGATGCACCAAAATCAATTGGTCTTTCAATACCCCCTCTGCATAGCAGTGAGAGGTTTATGAATTCCCCTCTGCAAATTTGCTCCTTCATCATTATTACACCTCATTAAAAGTTTGAATCTAGACTTGGACGAAGTAGAACCATTGGGGGAATTCATTTTACCACATGCTTGACACTCAGACGTAGAACCATTGGGGGGGGGATTAACAAGGCCACACCCTTTATCTTGACACGCGGGAGATATGATTTGAGATGCTCTAATAATCTCCTCAAAATCAATTATACCTGTACTTCTATCACTCTCGTCTTCCTCCAAACAAACCTTGATCTCCCGGCACCGTCGTTGACCTTCTTTTAACACCTCTATCACGACCCGGCATTGTTGATTCATTTGATTGTTGGGATTACAAAAAATACCCTGTGTTTCTTTCGGTTGTAAAAACGGAAAGGAAATGTACATCCAGTGACTGGTATTTATGCCCGACCCTGGGTATTAATTACAGAACCAATCCGATTATGTGCTATAAATAGCACGAAGAAAAACACAATTATTCACACCAAAATAAACTTGAGTTATTTCTATCTAGAAATAATCGGTATTATTTCAGTGCAAAGAATTGTTCAGATTATTTTTTATTTCAGTGCAAAGAATTGATAACTGTTAGGCAGCAGCTTATAGCAGAGGATGTACGAGTTAAGAAATCTTTCTTTGAGGCGTGCAGACTTGATATCAAACAGAATCATTGTCTACGAACAGTGCCCTCTGGTGATGAAAATACGGAGCGTTCTCATGTATTACTTTGTCTCGAAAGTGCACTTAAATCTGGTAAGCGTTGTGGAACTTGTTTTTTCATTATTTGTTTTACAATAGGGCAAAAAGTGACATAGTATACATAAGATAGTATTAAGAATTAACCGCACTTGTACTTCAGTATAATTAAAGTTTTAGATACTTTAGGAAAACACTCGACTATAATGCATTCACTTTTGTTAAATTAATTAAACAATATTTTTTCAAAAGGAAATTCATTATCGAAAAATGCACCATACACAGAAAGAGCATTGTATTAAATGCCTTAAAAAAGAGAACAAAAACTTGAAATTTATTTGAAAATTAAGAACTAGTAACCAAATATACAATCAGAGTTTATCATTGAAATGTTGTCATGCATTACAGATAGAAAATTATCGGGTCAGTGTGTTGCGGAGATGACTCAACTGAGGAGATCTTTGATGGAAGATTACCAGATTACACCTGAAATTGTCACAAGGTTCTTTTATGATATTGTATTATTTTGATGTTCTATAGGTGTTAGATAGCAGAGATATCACTATTTAGTCTTAATCCGTGCTGAAAGTTTTACGAAACTATGTTTCTGTCTTGCCAATCATTGAATGAAAGTACATAATGCTAATTTTTGGCGTTTTCAAGCATGAACATTTGTAAAAGATGCATTGGGAAATAATTGTTAACATTGTTACTTATTTATATGTGTTCAAGAGTACTGTCGGAATTTGTAAGATATAATTTTATAGACTAACAGGGTAAGATACATACTTAAATTATATATCTTATTTAAGAAATTGATCATTCATGCGATGTGGCTAAACTTTAGTATAAACATTAGATTTAGTTTGTGAATGAAGAAAGTCACCGTATGACCTTTATTACATTGCCATGACAGAAAACTCTTAAAGACCCAACCTAGGTATAAAAGGGAGGTAATGGCTGGTGGGTGGTTTTCCTTGAATTTTCAAACTGTATTCAGCTCAGGGAGAGATTTTAAATATATTTGCAGTAAAATGCCATTTTTTGCCAATGAAAAAATTCCTAAATGAAGCCAAATGATTGATCTATGACTCTAGATAAGAAATTTGAAAATGCATGAAGAAATATGTTCTTATAATTTAATATCAAATGATAACAGAATTCAAATTTGAACTAAGGGGAGGAGGTTATTATGTAAATAACCATGTGACCACATTGTTTGTAAACATAGCAATGTGATCACATGGGAATCCATACACATGCAATAAGTACATCAGTGTATTACTTACTTGATACAATGGTTTTTTCTAAGGTTTGTCAGAATAATCCACTTTGCATCACATGAATTGTAGTTTATATCAATAAAAGTGCATAAATCCAGTACATTTCACAATGAAAACATACAGAAATGGTAAAATTCTTGGCTTGTATTCCTCACTATTGTAAGTATATTAATTTTACAGACACATTATATTGAAGTTATAAATACTAGTAGTAATTTTCAATTTCATCAAATAAGGACAGAAATAGTGTCCAGTGTAGGATTTTACTAGTAAATTAGGATACAGTTTCCTTTCTTTATTTAACACAAAATTTTGAATTACATGTTCTCTAGTTGAACAAAAAGAGTGCTCAGAAGTTATCCTTTTTTCAATGGAGAAATACATTGGTTCTTAGTTACTTCCTTTTACACCAAGCATAGCGTCTTTACATAATTGAACAAAAGATTTTGTATCAGATTTTTATTAAAATTTATTATACCCCCACAAACGAAGTTTAGGGGGGGTATATAGGAGTCAGCTTGTCGGTCGGTCGGTCGGTCGGTTGGTCGGTCGGTCGGTCGGTCCGTCGGTCGGTCCACATCATGGTTTCCGGACGATAACTAGAGTTTGGAATGAGGTATTGTAATCAAACTTGGTATATAGCAACCTTATGTGGAAACTCCGGTTGGTATTGCATTTGGACCCCCTGGGGTCAAGGTCAAGGTCACCGTTACTAAAAATAGAAAAATGGTTTCCGGACAATAACTAGAGTTAGGAATGAGATATTGTTATCAAACTTTGCGTATAGCAAGCTTATATGAAGACCTGGGTTGGTATTGCATTTAGGCCCCCTGGGGTCAAGGTCAAGGTCATGGTTACTAAAAATAGAAAAATGGTTTCCGGACAATAACTTTAGTTAGGAATGAGATATTGTAATCAAACTTGGTGTATAGCAAGCTTATATGAAGACCTGGGTTGGTATTGTATTTGGATCCCCTGGGGTCAAGGTCAAGGTCACCGTTACTAAAAATAGAAAAATGGTTTCCGGACAATAACTAGAGTTAGGAATGAGATATTGTTATCAAACTTGGTGTATAGCAAGCTTATATGAAGACCTGGGTTGGTATTGCATTTGGACCCCCTGGGGTCAAGGTCAAGGTCACCGTTACTAAAAATAGAAAAATGGTTTCTGGACAATAACTTGAGTTAGGAATGAGATATTGTAATCAAACTTGGTGTATAGCAAGCTTATATGAAGACCTGGGTTGGTATTGTTTTTGGACCCCCTGGGGTCAAGGTCAAGGTCACCGTTACTAAAAATAGAAAAATGGTTTCCGGACAATAACTAGAGTTAGGAATGAGATATTGTTATTAAACTTGGTGTATAGCAAGCTTATATGAAGACCTGGGTTGGTATTGCATTTGGACCCCCTGGGGTCAAGGTCAAGGTCATTATTCCTTAAAATAGAAAAATGGTTTCCGGCCCCCTGGGGTCAAGGTCAAGGTCACCGTTACTAAAAATAGAAAAATGGTTTCCGGACAATAACTAGAGTTAGGAATGAGATATTGTTATTAAACTTGGTGTATAGCAAGCTTATATGAAGACCTGGGTTGGTATTGCATTTGGACCCCCTGGGGTCAAGGTCAAGGTCATTATTCCTTAAAATAGAAAAATGGTTTCCGGACAATAACTAGAGTTAGGAATGAGATATTGTAATCAAACTTTGTGAAAAGCAAGCTTATTTGGGATTACAATTAATTGAAATATTTCTTTGTACACAGTTGATAGTTTGTGTTGAATTTTTTCTTCAGACTACTTATTTTTCAAAAAGTTGCTGGTGGGGGTATTAATCACCTTCAGTGATAGGTCTAGTTTAGCTTTATTTCCTTGACCTTTTTTCCATTCAGGACTTTTCTTTCACATTTACACATGAGGAACAAAAATAATTTTCACATGAAATAGTAAAATCAGAATCAAAATCATTAGTTTCATTGCTCTTTGTCTTATAAAAAATAATACTATAGTTAGCTATCTCTTTGATGGCGTAAGCTATATTTCCAATTTCCTTTGACATGTGAGCATTGTCTATGACCTCATTTCTTTTCTCTAACATTAGTGACACACTTTTTCCAAATTCTAACAGAGATTCAATGGTTTGTTTCTGCTCTTAGTGACCAGTAAAAAAGACAAAATAAACTTATCCATTTATATTGAATAACACAAATCATTGAAAACACCAAACAAAATTACTATTTTCCTAGCACACAAAATCCCTCCTAAACTGATTTCAGACACAGGTCATCTAAATATAGAAGATGCAAAATATGTAAGGTATGGAAGGTATAAATTTGTAGTCACATTTATTGTTAAATATCATTATGTGAGTAATAAATTTGTATCAGCTTTAAAATGAGAAAACAATTTTTCACACTGTTTGTCTCAGAAAATCTGCACTAATTAGATAATATATTAAAAGCAAGACTTTACAAGCCCTGTCACCCGTTCTGTATTGTAGTGTTGTATGCCAATTAAACACAGAAATGTGATATTTTGTTTTATCTCTGCTGATAGCAGCATAACAATACACTTCCTAATTAAAATATACCTGAGGTATAAAATTATATACCAGAAATCATACCATATAGTAGTTGTTAATGGTCACAACAGGAAATATTACAAGAATAGATATATCTGAACATTTGGCATCAAGGGATAAACTTGAAAGGCCTCAAACTGGTGATCAGAAATTAGGCTAACTTTTCTTGTCAGATTTTTTTTGTGTAAAAACCCATCGTCTGCTTAAGCTATTTTTAGAAACAGTACACTTAGTCAGCTTTTGCTGGACGTCTATCACTGATAAAACAATGTAGAAAGAGGGTTCATTTGCATCCGATAGTCTGATCGGATGTTGGGGGTTTAACAAAAACCACTACGGTGACTTTTCTGTTTGTATGCTACATAGTTTTAACCTTGAAAAATGTGGCTGAAAATTATGCTAAGTCAATTATTATATAGTCTTCTGTTACAGATGTGAATTGGAGATAAACAAGTTTTGTAACCGCGGTAAAGACCGTGAAGGTAAAACATTACACTGTTTGATGGAACATGCCAACGCTAGAGAGAGACAGAGACTGAAAGGGAACAATCAAGCAGATACACCTGAATTTAGTACTCAGTGTAGAGCTGCGGTAATATTTCTGTTTTTTATTTTAACACTGAGAAGCGACTGTAGTAAAATATAGGTCATAGGTAATTTTCGGCAGAGGATATAGAAATAGTCTCCGTCTGTCCGACCTTCCGTCCGTCCTTCCCTCCGACATTTTTGTCCGGAGCATATCTCTAAAAGTATTTGAGTTATCAACTTGAAACTTCATAGGTGGATAGACCTCATTGAGGAGGAGTGCAGTGCACAAGAACGATAACTCTACCTTGCATGATTTTTGAGTTATTGCCCTTTGTTATTTTTCAAAATTGATTTTTGTCCAGAGCATAACTCCAAAAGCCTATGAGATATTTACATGAAACTTCATAGGTGCATAAATCTCACTCCGGAGGTGTGCAGTGCACAAGAATGATAACTCTACCTTTCATAATTTTTGAGTTATTGCCCTTTGTTATTTTTCATACCTAATTTTTCACCTGAGTGGAGCATAACTCAAAAAGTGTTTGAGATATCAACATGAAATGTCATAGGTGGATAGATCTTATTGAGGAGGAATGTTGTGCGCAAGAATGATAACTCTTCCCTATACAATTTTTGAGTTATTGCCCTTTGTTTTTTTTCATGAAATTTTGTCCAGAGCTTATCTCAAAAAGTATTTGAGGTATCAACTTGAAACTTCAAAGGTGGATGGATCTCATTGAGGAGGAGTGCAGTGCTTAAGAATGATAACTTTACCCTGCATTATTTTTGAGTTATTGCCCTTTGTTATTTTTCAAAATTAATTTTTGTACAGAGCATAACTCAAAAAGCCTTTGAGATATCAAAATGAAACTTCATAGGTGCATAGATCTCACTCAGGAGGTGTGCACTGCACAAGAATGATAACTCTACCTTTTATAATTTTTGAGTTATTGCCTTTTGTTCCTTTTCATACTTAATTTTTCAATTCAATTTTTTTCTCAAAAAGTATTTGAGGTATCAACTTGAAACTTCATAGGTGGATAGATTTTACTGAGGAGGGATGCAGCACACAAGAATGATAACCTACCCTGCATTATTTTTCAGTAATTGCCCTTTGTTATTTTCAGCCATCAGTATTCACATAGGTTTCAAATCTGTAATCACTATAGCCATCAGTTTTCATTACCAAGAGACCTCTTAAAATGGAATTATTCGGCTCTACTACATATACATTCTTCCAATGAGCAAACACAATCGGCAGGGGATGGCCATGTTGACATGGCTCTTGTATATTTTATGGTGAACATTACTAATTTCTCATTTATACCAATCTCGTGGTAATTGCTTATTTCCATTTGGTCATGTTTATAATGGTCAAAGTTGAAAAATATTCATACACCTGAAAAAAATTCTTAAATCTTTAAAGCAGCATGCCTCCAGATTCATGATATTTTCTTGAAAATTTGGAAAATGTATTTAAAAGCATAATATTGTGAAGTAACCAAAAGGAAGTTATTAACACATTATCAATGGCACATGCAACCCATGTAAATTACCAAAAAGAGGTTACTATATGCAAAAATAGACCTTCCTAGTTACAGAGTAGAATTATTGTTATAAAAACTGAAAAAATAGTCATTAATCACACAAAACATGTAAATTATTACTTGAATCTTTTAACTTTTTCTAAAATATTAGTACATTTTTCTCAAGCATACTTTGGCTCATCTGGAGGCATGCTGCCTTTAGTGAATTCGTGAAATAGAACAACATTTTGTGAAAGTCCTGAAATTTTGTTAGAATTGTGCCAAAAACAATTGTCAGTTTTAAATTGTTGTTGTAAGTAAAGAGAAATTTTTTTGAAGAGTAAATAGAAGTTTTATTTTACTAGAACATATAATATTCATAATAATACCCCAAAAATATGAAAACATTTTGACAGATAAGAAATTATGTGATGTTTTCAAACTGACTATGTCTGGGCTATTAAATGTGCTTTTATAAAATATGTTGTGTTCTTAAGTTGGTGCTAATAACAATTTTGCTTACAGCAAATTCATTGCAAGTTTTTTTTGTGCCATGTGACCTGAATTTCTGTGATTTTTTTTTAAAAAACGCTACATTTAACATATAACTCTAAAATTAGATAACTCCAAATTTCATTTCTTTAATTTTTATATAGCCATGATATTGTCATAGCATTGTATAATTTATTTTATAGCTTGAAAATTTGATGAAAGAGGCAGATATTGGCTCCGACTTCACTGTGGATAAAGTACTGGCAGAAGCTTGTGCTGAAGTGCTACAAAATGACTGTAAAGATGCTGGAAAAGAAGGGTAATCTAAAAGATATTCATAAATTTATTAAACAATATTTTCACTTGTAACTGCTAAGAGTAAAATCACATTGTGTGTTTCAGATTTAGCTATTCTACTTCGGAGAATAAGTCGAAGCTATTATGATAACTGTACCTCTGTCCTCAATGTCTTTGTTTTTGTGTAGGTCATTACTCAAACAGAACAACTTGCCCCTCACCGCTGTGGGTTTGAATCCCGACAGGGACTTTGGATTCTTTGATGTGAGGAAGCTATCCAGGTAGCTTACTCGATAGCTAGTCGATGTTTCTACTGAGGTGCCTGTTTGTACTTGAAATAATGCACGGAAGGTTACCTGCGGTCTTCCTCCACCAGTAAAGCTTGAATGTTGCCATATGACATATAATGTGTCAGTGTGACGTAAAACCCAATTAAACAAACAAACAAATATGAAACTTGGAATATTTGATTATCGTGACAAGAGGCTGAAGCTAGTCCTAGGAATGCTCTGTTCGATGTATGTGCAGAGACTTCTCAAGTGTTAAAATAAGTGTTAAGGCAAATAATTTCTGTATGTTTTACAGGGCTGTTAATTGTTTAATGGAGAAGGTGGACTCTGATCACATGACAGACGAGTGTGAAGACAGACTTCTGGAGATACAGTACTTTATTGTCAGAGATTTCAGGTAACCGTAGATCTTCGTTGTCAGCAATTTTAAGTTATTGGTTTTTGTGTCGCCTCTACGGAGTAGTGGCAACATATAGGGATCACTTCTCCGTCGTCTGTCTGTCTATCCGTACGAACCCAGAGGTACTTGTGTGATTTGGAGAACAATGGGTAACAGTAAATTCTCTTTGATCCTATTCATTCCGTTTTTACTTGTGTGTCTTTTTTTAAGCCTTGTGTGACTAAAAATGGCCAAAAAGATCAAAGGAAAAGTCACATAAGTACCATTTTGTGAGTATGTCTGTCTGTCCGTCTGTCCGTCCGTCACAAAACTTGTCCGGACTACTCCTCATAAACTACTGGTGCAATTTCATCCAAACTTTACAGGAATGATCAGTACTAAGTCTAGTTGTGAATATTGTCAGCATTTTCCGGTTCAATGATTTTTGTCAGAGTTATGGCCCTTTAATAATTTTTATTTTGAAAGTTTGTCTGGACTACTTCTCTTATACCGCTAATGCAATTTCAATGAAACTTTACAGGATTGATCTGTAGCTCAAGTCCTTGCGCAAATTGCACGGGTTTTCCGGTTGAATGATTTTCGGCCGAGTTATGGCCCTTTGATAAAAAGGTGTTTTTTTTCTGTGTGTTGCCAGATACACAAAAGCTTGTCCGGACTACTCATAAACTACTGGTGCAATTTTATCCAAACTTTACAGGAATGATCAGTACCAAGTCTAGTTGTGCACTGTTTGTCTGTCTGTCCATCTGTCACAAAACCTGTCCCAGCATGAAATTGGCCATCATGAGGCGACAAATGTGATCACTGATTGCTCTTGTTTATTGACTACAATTTCCAATTTCTAGGAAGAAGCATTTCATAAGCATTTAAAAGAATTTTGTGCATATTATGTTATACCCCCAGAGTTGACATTATGTTTATTGTTTTTATCTCCAGTTGAGTTTAATTAGTAAAATATTTCAAAAGATTGGCTAAAAAAAACCAAAATGGTGATCAATGACAAATCATTGATAATGTAAAATGTTAATGATACAATATAAAAATCACATAAATTAAAAAAAGACTATTTCACTTTTTTTAAGAATCAAACCTTACTGAAGCATTCTGAATGATATTTATAGAAATTACTGTTGCTCACATAGATTATTTAATACTTTTTTTCACAGTAAAATATATAATTTAACACCATTATCGCATAATGTCAAGTTACTTTGAGTTTTACCTATTCACTGACCATTTGGGTGCAAGTTTTCAGGCATATGCCTGAAGCTCGTTTTTTTTGTGTGACAAATTTCATCATGTTTAATTATTAAATTATGTTGGAAAATGATTATAAATTACAGTTTTCAGGTTTTTCCAAATTTTCAACTTGCACCCATGCATTTACACTTGTATGGGCATTTTATGGTCACTTTAATACAATGTGTCCCATGATTGATATAAAATTGTGTGGTTGTTTCAGGTTAGACGCAGATTTGTACAAGGCTTGCCATAGAGATGCCGTAGCCCATTGTAACGCGCCAGAAGAATGGAACACTAAAGACCCCACAGTAGATTTATCACCAATGGTTTTCCCATGTTTATATAGGCATATGAAAGATGAGGTAAGTGGAAATTTAAGACAAGTTTACAGCAACTGATTAGTATACAGTCATAGCTAGTGCTTTGTAGTGGCTGCATGGCTGAGCGGATAACATGTAGGCCTAGTACTCTAAGTTTGTTCAAACCTCATCAGGGGCAATCTGTTGTTTCCTTGATCAAGAAACTTTACACTTATTGCTAAGTACTGGTTGGTTCCAGGAATGGATTTGAGAGTGTTTCAATAAGCCTATAGCTTACAACGTAATTGAACTAAAACAAATTTGTATGAACTATACTTGTGTTCATAAGGGCCAAAATTCATTGTTATTTGTTTGCATCATGAGATTTCATATCATTCAGAATTGTAAATTTATTAATGGAAGTGTAGAATCTGTTGAAGACAAGCCTCCGACAAGCTAATAACATTTTTAGGACCATTTTAAAGTAAAAGAGTTGTTTTAATGTAAGATTTTTTTTAAATACATGACTGAAAATGCTAAAAGTAAACATGTTCTCAAGTCATACATGTGTTGTGAGCATTGTTTTTATTGAAAGAACTCGATAACCATTTATATCATCTCTGTCACAAAACATTGCAATTGGCTATCATGAGGCGACAAGTCATCACTGATGGCCCTTGTTTAGATTGTCTGTTTCTTGATTTTAATTTTGAGTATATTTTTAAAAAAATTATATAAAGACAAAGTCAGCTGTGTTTTTTTCCCCATAGTCTTGTGAATATTTTATTAACAAAGTTGTTATTGTATTTATACTCTTTATTTTAGGATATTAAAATGAGTAAAAAATGTGTGCATGAGATACATCGTGTAATGAGAAGACGGGCTAAGAGAATTGATTTGGAGCCAGAAATAGAGCAGGCGTGTCTTAAAGATCTTGGGGCGTATTGTTCTGACCTGGAACATTATGGCAAAGGAAAAGTACGTTAATTTTGTCACCTTAGGTTTTATTTCATTTATTACATAATCATTGGTGCGGACTAGTTTGTCCATTGTTTACTTACTTACTTCATATAAAGACTTTTTGGGGACACTTGTGTTATAGTGACTTGTGTTGGGAAACACGTCAAAAATCTCCTTTCGTGAAGTTACTTTCCCTCAAGCTTAGATATTTTGGGATGTCTGTAGTTATATAAATCATGTCGTCCCTGGGTCAAAAACTTGACATGGACTTGTATAGCTCAGTTTATTTGAAAAAAAAAAAACAAAAAAATTTAATGCACAGAGCTGTGGCAATACGATATGTAATATTGATTTTGTCCCTTATAAAGTCTTGATTTTCATGTGTCGAATTTTTCAATGTGTTGAAATTTTTTTATGTGGTCAGTAATGAATTATTTGAGAACATTTTACAATAAAGTCATAATCCATCGATTTATTTGACACCTTCAAATTAGAGAAATTTTCCAACCCCTTTCTGGTTGCAAAGATGATTGCTCATCAACCTATATGTCCAGTTTCAATTACACAGCTGTGTGTTTTAACAGCCTTTGTGTGCGTTCAGGTGTGAGAATATGCTCTTATTGTTATCAGTCTTATTGCTGGAATTGTATTTAAAAATAAAAACAGTACAACTTAGTTTTCATTGAGAACTTCCATGACCCAGTGTTGCTTGACAATCACACAGGATGGACATGTTCATGTAAGATATTTACGTGTCATTATTGACTATTCTAACACGACCCGCATTTTTCCCTATTGAATATAGAAGAACCAAAAGTGTGTGTTTTTATGCAATAAAATCACTGTTTATGTTCTATATTTAGACATATGACTTAATCATTATTCATGTGATGTAACCACTAAATATGCAACACACTGAAAATAAGTACGGAAACAAATCTCTCGCAATTTAGCTTAATATCACGGCAGCATGTATTTGTTGATGCTGTGTTAGAATCAAAATAAAATATCCAAATCGTTAATTTTATCGCTTGATAAAATCACTGTTTGTCGTGCCATGTTGTCGTGATATAATTCCTCGCATCAGAACTCCAAACAGTGATTTTATTGAGTGATGAAATCACTGTTTATGATATAATATTTCTTAAATAATATATTCACTTAGGAGATGGAATGCCTTCAAGACAATTTGGATTCTCTGGATGATGAGGAGTGTGTCAAGATGGTACGTGAGTTTACAGAAGATCAGGATGAAGACCTTGACCTTGACACGGTGCTTATGCGAGCATGTACGCCAATGATAAAAAAATTCTGCGAGGTTTGTAAATCATTATGATCTCATCAAATGGGTAAATTAAAGCAGCATGTCTCCAGATTCAAAAATGTATTTAGAAGTGAAGTATTGTGAAGTGAACAGAGAAAATAGTTGACACATTGCAAGTGGCACTTGTAACCCACATAAATAACCAGAATAAGTCCAAATAAGAAAAAACTAGCCTGTGTTGTGTTAGGCAATGGAAATATGGTGATAAATACTACTAAATCAGTCCTTAAGCCCTCATAAAATGCAAATTTTTACTTGAATCTTAAATATTCTATTCTTAAAAGCATAGTACAAGTTTAGTTTTCTTTGAAATATTTTGGCTCTTAAAGTTTAAAGTTAAAGATTTGATCTAAAATGATTACTGAAGAAGCATTATATCAATATCTTGTGTAGTAAAGGTATTGCAGATATGATTAGAAAAATAAAGACTTAAATTTACTGTTAATTAAGACAGTAGCCATTGATGGTTTCATGGCAATATGTATAGGTGTAGGAAAATGTTAAGTGCACAAATAAGTAAGCAGACATCTGAGTAGTAAGGTAAACTTCTTCACATGAAGAATACACCATTCCTGGCATGATTTTATGCAAGGGATACAATATTGGACACAGTTATTACTCGGCCATGAGTATACAAAAATATTGGTTTAGAATAATGAATTATATTAAAGTCATGAATCAAGGTTGTCAGTACCGATTAAGAATTTTTTGACTTGTAATAACATTTTCAGGAGCTTTTGAAACATGATGCCCAAGCTGGGGATGTTATGGACTGCCTTGTTGAAAACAAAAACCACCATGAAATGAATTCCAAATGTAAAGCTGGAATAGAACATCATCAAGTGGTAAGGAGATCTTCACAGTTAAAGGGACTCCCCTGAAATTTTTTTGATATGACATAACTGGAAATAATATATAGAGATTTATGTTCCCTTTGATGTAGGTCTAGACTAATAACTTGTGTGCCAAATTTCAGATCATTCACTTAGTCCATTTTTCCAGGGTAATTATTCTAATTTTTAGTGTGAAAAATGACCCGAAATTGGAAAGTGTTGGCACCACTTTTTACTCAAATCGGGCTAAGAAAAGCACAAAAATACATATTTTATTTTATTTCTGAGTGTATTTCTCAATTATCTTCTGCATATGAATCTAAGAGCTCCAGTTGATCTGTGTACATGGGTGAAAAATTTCAGGATTATTCCTGAAGTTCAGGATTTTCAGTCTTTTGAAAGCCTTCTATTTCCAATGTCAAACTATAGAAAAACTGCTAAATTCAAGATTTTCAGGATTTTAAAATTTCCAACTTCCTCCCATGTGTGTAAGATTTTCAAAATTTATGTTTTTTGACTTTTGGACCTCAGTGGAGTTCCTTTAAATGCTTGTGTTGACAGTGTAAAGCTAGGTCAGCTGGCACATTTTTGATTTGGCTTTACTTAATGTAAATAACAGAGAGTGCTACCATACTCAACAAGTCTTTTGTTTTCTGTACTCTTTTTAAGCAATTATATTTAGGCTATTGGATCAAGGTACGTTCCTCGCATTTTTAGTACTAGTACACTTGTCAATTTATTTCTTATAAACAAATAACATCGCTTGCAGGTTTTAAAAGTTTTAATATACAATCATGTCAATAAAATAAATAAATAGTTACACAACTTGCAGGGCATAATATCAACTCCTTAGTGCAGTAAGCTGTTTACTCCTATGAATAATGTTGTTGTTGCAGTGAGATGTCAATATATTTGATATTTTAAAAATCAGTTGTACAATACTTACATATGTTGTTGTTTTTATTATTTCAGATACAACTGAAGGACTATAGATTCTCACACAAGTTTAAGGAGGCCTGTAAGCGCGATGTAGAGGATAACTGTAAAGACAAACATAAAAAGTAAGAAGTGAGAGATAATTGAGCCCCATCATGACAAAACCAACATAATGGGTTTGCGACCAGCATGTATCCAGACCAGTCTGCGCATCTGCGCAGTCTTGCGCATCCGCGCAGTCTGATCACAAACCCTATAACAAGTAAAGAAACTGATAGCGAACAGCATGGATCCTGATCAGACTGCGCGGATGCGAAGGCTGGTCTGGATCCATGTTGGTTGCAAACCCATTATGTTGGTTTTGTCATGACGCAGCTCAATTATACTGTAAAACACTTATTATTCGCGAGAAATTTATTTTCGCTAATATTCGCGAGTTTTCTAAGACGCGAATTCGTATTTCTCGCGAATATTTCACTTTGTCTATACACTTGTCCGAAAATAAACACTATCCGAAAATGCGTACACATGGATATATATCTGCGGGAAAGTATCGAAACCAGTTCTAGTTACATCATGTAGCTATTCAAGTGTTGCAGCATATACATATCGTACAGATTACTAGTATGAACTATTTACCTGTAACAATTTGGTATTATTGAGGAATTGGAAAAAAAAATCTTCGCTGCATATTACCTGTGTCAAGGAAGGTAACTGTGACTTGCACTAAAATTAAGTACAAACAAATTAATGCGTCTCACAAAATTTTAATGGTATTTCTACAGATTGTTCTAATTGGTACAAATACTTTAGCACCTGCGAGTTGTTTGTAACATTTCTATTTATTGTATCCTATTGTATTGCACTACAGTTTAAGCCGGAGGGTAAACATAATCGTTTACTACAGGTTAGGCAAATTACAGTACCGTTTAATTGATTTTCGTCTGCTTGCCTTTGAATGGCTAATCAGTGAAACTTTAACACAGTGAACACATATCAAATAATTATCAAACTTTATTGTCATATTTTTAGACAGACGGTTTCACTTAACAAGAAGATTAGCAAGCTATCAGAAAAATCGATACAGATATAAATGCATTCGTCGCACAATAAACGATGCAAAGTTTAAGTGAACGGACAGGACAGAAAATATCCGAATGACATCGGGTTTCCGATTTCACATTTTTCGGGAAGACGCGAATTCATGTTGACGCGAAATAATTATTTTGGACATTTTGCCTCAAATTCGCGAAATAAGGTTCTCGCGAAAAATAAGTGTTTTACAGTATATAGGGGTCTATCAAGCAATGTGTTTCCCAACATTATTCCATGTGAATTGTTGAATATTTAATTTGTAGACATTAAACAGATACTATTGGGCACTGAGAAAAGTCGAGCACGCTGTCTTTAAGTTACCAATAGCTCTTGTTATAAGAGGAAATTGTAGCATATTTTCTCACAAGATAATGTAGTATATTTAATAATTGCCTGAAGATAAAAAATACTTTAAATGCAACAACATTCATGGTTTTATATCATAAAACCTTGTGAAAAGTTTTTTTGTAGCAATATATGTAATTATACCATTTTGAGGGGAAGAGGTCAAATAATGCCCTGAAATTGATGGGGAAAAACTGGAGATAAAGGTTTGATTCAAGCTCGAATTAACATTCTATTTTTAGAACAGAGATTGTATCGTGTCTGAGTGAGCTTGTAAGGGATGCTACGCTGAAAGAGGATAAACATGTAATTTCTGACGCTTGTAGAAATCAGCTTAGAGTGGAAGTTCTCTCAAGGGTATGTATTCTTATCATCAGAAATATTGTTTCACTAACAAGCCAATTTTACATCTTGCAAAAATGGGTATTTTGTCAAATTTTTATGTATGTATAAATTGTATCATTAATTAGAGTTTTTTTATCCTTAACTTAAATGTTTTTTGTTTATTTTAAAGGGTTTTTAGTCCCCTACTGGTTTACCGGAGGAGACTTTAGGTTTACCGTCTGTCTGTCCGTCCGTCTGTCTGTCCGAGCAAATATTTTGGGTTTAGGGGCTATATAACAGTAAAGAGAACAAAAGAGAACAATAAGTTCATTCCGTGATCAAAGGGTTTAGGGGCTAGTAGCCATTAAGGTAACAAAGAAAATAGCCCCTAAACCCAATATGTTGGAACGTCCGTCTGTCTGTCTGTCAGTCCGTCTGTCCGTCCACAAAACTGGATCCCGCGATAACTTAAAAAGGGCTGAAAATATTTTTATGAAACTTGATATATGGATAGATGGCAGTATGGAGATTATGCACATCTTTTTCTTTTCTTTCTATGTTGAAAATTCTGGTTGCTATGGCAACAAATAGACTGAAAATATGGCAAATTTTACACATAAACTGAATCCAGTGATAACTCAAAAAGTATTGGATATATTTTTATGAAACTTGACATATGGGTAGATGGCAGTCTGGAGATTATGCACGTCTTTTTCTTTTCTTCCTATGTTTGAAAATTCTGGTTGCTATGGCAACAAATAGGCTTAAAACATGGCAAATATAACATTATTTGTGATTAGTCAAAAAGAGCTGAAAATTTTTTATGAAATTGCATCTTTAATTCAAGAGTTATCTCCTCTTTAAGAATTTTGCTTTTAAAAATGTTATATTTTGGTAACAGGGATGTTTCAAATATTAACTTTAGAGTGTCCTTCAGTCCGTCTGTCTGTCTGTTCATAAAAACTGTTTCCTGTGATCACTTTTAAAGAACTTTTCCAACAAATTTACTTAAAATAGAGAAAAATTGAAACATTAGTGAATGGCCAATGGCCCTTCAGAATGTTGATGGGTTCTAACCGGTAGGGGACTTATTGATTGCTTGCAATACTATGATAATTGCTTGTTTCATTAGGTGAGACCAATATCTTTTTTGATTAATTATGTCATGGCCATGATTAAGAAAGATGATTTTAATGTGTTATTAATTTGTAATATTGAGCTATATTTAAATGGAGAGGAAGCATCATACACTTAGAATCTTTATCAACATGAAACTTGGAATACTTGCTTCTCATGACAAATTGCACTTGTTAGACAAGGGTCATAATTTTGAAAGCAATATATTTGGGGTTATGCCTCTTTTTTACTTAAGATTTTTTAACAGATGAACATTTATATCAAATAGGGTGCTCATGCATTTATCGAATTATCAATTAAATCATTTCTTGTACTGTTTTGACTTTAGATTGTTATAACGTTACAAAGGAGTTTATCTATGATGTGATTTATATTGCAGAGTGAGACTATAGAACTAGATCCAGAGTTGAAACTAATGTGTCAGCCATCTATAAATAAATATTGTCAGGGAAAGCATGCTGGGAATTCTGAGGTAAATAACTCATTGTTTGTACACATCTTGTGTTGCAGGGATTTGAATCTAGCCTTTTTTTAATTTGATTATACATGTAAATATTGTGTTGCAAAAAATTGATTCTAGTTTGTTCTCATTTAAATTATATACATTGTGTTGCCGGGATTTTTGTCAACTTTATTCTAGTATTGTCTTAGTTTCAAATGTGTAGAAAGAATGAACATAATTTTGTACAAAATGGTCATTAGGTAAATATTACTAAGTTGAGTTTATTATTATTTAAAGACCTATTTTTTGAGCATATGTACTACATGTTGCATCATACTTATGTGCTACATTATAAATCAAACATATGTGTTTCATGTAACAAATAAATTTATGTTATAGGTAATTGAGTGTTTGAAGAGACATGCAAAGGATTTAACTAAAGATTGTCATCAGAAGATCTTCCAAAGAGAGGTGAGTTGACAAGTAAAATTATTTCCAACCAAAGGGAACTGTTGGTAACAAAACTATTCTGTCATTTCAGAAAATCATTGCAATACACAAAAAAGAAAGCTCTTGTTAGCATGGCTTAGAGAGTTTGTTTATAGTCAACTAGTTTGGTTATGTTTGTAAATTAGCAAGACTGTAATTTTTTAATGCCAAACATTTCAAAGTAGTTTTGTTTTGATATTTTAATGAGTTCAAGATTGTGATTAGATGTATATACGAAAATGAGAAAGGATGAAAGTTTTGGGTTATTTGTTTATTTCTGTTCAGTTAGTGTACGAAAGTTCCTTTAAATACATATGTGTCACATAATATGGAACATTTCATCATGCCATTCAATAAGTTCTTAAGATGGAAACCGTTTAATTAGTTTCTTTTGGCAATTTTGATTATTTTGATGTTAAAGAATTTGAAATATGTAAAACTATGGACGTAATTTTCTTTTTTCTAGATTGATGAAGCTGTGCAAGGAGCAGATTATCTTTTGTTCAGGGAATGTAAACAAATGATAATGGTAATTTAATAAGATATTCATTTTATTAGCTCGACTATTCGAAGAATATGAGAGCTATTGTAGTCGCCCCGGCGATTATTACTTGAGATATTTAATTGAAACTCACAATACTTATTTATAGTAACAAGGTACATCAGATTGACAAGTTGGATAACTCTGCCTACAATATTGACAGAATTATGCCCCTTTTTAACTTAGAAATTTTGGTTAAAGTTTTTTGTAAAGTCAAATATCTCAATTATTGCTTGAGATATTCAATTGAAACTTACAATACTTATTTATAGTAACAAGGTACATCAGATTGACAAGTTGGATAACTCTGCCTACAATATTGACAGAATTATGCCCCTTTGGAACTTAGAAATTTTGGTTAAAGTTTTTTTGTAAAGTCAAATATCTCAATTATTGCTTGAGATATTCAATTGAAATTTAAAATACTTTTTTATAGTAACAATGTACATCAGTTTGCAAAATTGCATAACTCTGCCTGCAAGATTTGCAGAATTATTTGCCCCTTTGAAACTTAGAAATTTTGGTTAAAAGTTAAAGGTCTTCAAAGATATTTACTTGAAACTTTACACATGCACTTAAGGTCATAATTGGAGGGTCATAATTGTATGTCACTGACCAAGTTCCATAACTCTATCTTGCATTAAGGCTGATTCATATCTCCTTTTCTACCTAGTCTCTTGGTTAATGTTTACATGCAAGTTTTACATATCTCAATAACTATTAAAGATATTTATTTAAAACTTCACATATGCATTTAGGGTCATAATTGTAGGTCACTGACAAAGATCCATAATTCTATCTTGCATTTAGGCTGATTTTTCTCCCCTTTTTCAACTTAGAAATTCATGGTAGGGTTTTGCTTGTAAGCTGTTATCTCAATAACTACTGAAGGGTTTGTGCCTTTTTTGGGACACTTTTATGCATCCATAATAATAAATCAGTGAGTTACTTGATAAAACATCTTAATAACAAGCCTTTGTACCTTTTCTGTCAAATGTATGTGTTCATAGGTAATTAGTATTATTATACTCAATAAAACACCCTTGTGACATTACCTTCCGAATAGTCAAGCAAATACTGTATAATTAGACTCTCTCTAAGGCCTATAACATGAATTTATAAAAAAAAACTAGCCCTTTTGTGAACTTTAAAAATTTAACATTATCAAGGCTCCTTTACTATCAAGCACTAAGAATAGTCGAGCGTGCTGTCCTACCGACAGCTCTTGTTTTTAGAACAGTTATTTTTAGAACAGTTATTTTTAGATTGTCTATTTTGAAGAAAAAGTCAAGCTGTTATGGTCACTGCTTCATCATCATTATCATTATTGTGCAAAAACTTAAATGAAGCCCATTATTCAGAAATTTTATATAAGTTATCAACATGAACTTAGAATACTTGTATATCATTACAAGGTGCAGTTGTTAGACAAAGGGCATTATTTTCAGCTTAATTTCTAGAGTTATGCCCCTTTTTAACTTAGTGGCTGAGTTGGTGAATCCCTCACCTAAGTTGTGGATTTGAATTTGGATTATTTCATATGAGGAAGTTATTCAGCTTGTCAAATGAAAGACGATGGTTTTACTTGTATGCCAGTTTGTGCTATAATATGTACCTTGGGGCACATGAGGTGTTTCTTCAGCAGCAAAGCTGGAAAGTCACCATATGATTGTTAAAGTGAAACTGAACAAAACAAATCTGATTCATACAGTCCATGCAAAGTAATTTGTAGATAATGCCCTAGTTTATATCACTGATATAACACTAGCATTCACTGGTGATCTTTAATTCACCAAAAGATTTTGGAAGCAGACATGATATTTTAGACAATTCTGCTCTATAGCTTTATAGTAACTGTTCTCTGATCCTAGATTACAAGGATTAAACTTTATTGCAAGAGTAAATATCAAAGACAAAAAAGTATATGGATCTGATATTGTACTATTTTTGATAGTTTATACACATTAAATTTAGTTTGATTGTGTTGGAAGCTACAAGCTTATTGAAACATTTTCGAATCTGTTCCTGGAACCAACCAGTACTAAGCAATGAGTGTAAATTTTCTTGCTGAATGGCTTGTTCCTGACAAGGTTTGAACCCATGCTGTCAGCAATCTTAGATTACTAGTCTAACGCATTACCCACTTAGCCAGGCTGCCATTTAGATGTTGTTTTTTTTCTGTTAAGCGATGAGTCTCCTTTAATGTGAGTCACATGACTGTTTGCTGATGTCACATGACTGCCTGCTGATGTCACATGACTGTATGTTCTATAAATAGTTGCATAATCTATTGATAGTTTTATATATGTATTTGACAGACATATTGTAAGCACAAGGACCATGGTGATGTATTTGAATGTTTGAAGAATAGTATGAACAGTGATGGTTTTGATTCTAAATGTAGAGGAGTTGTTCTCAGAAGAGCTATGCAACAAACAAAAGGTGTTTTTATTGTGTATTTGTTTTAAATATTTTTTTGCCAATGTTCATAGGTTATAAAACAAACAGAAAACATTGTTTTGTATTGTTGAAAGTTAAGAAATGACTGATCATACTAAGCAGGGATTTTACCTGCTTGAATCTTTATTAAGCAAGTCTTGCTATATAAATTAAGATTACTGAATTTTTCCCTGTCATAGTTAGCACTTGAACCTTTTAACTGTAGAATTATCAATCACTTTCCTGAAAATATTCTAAATAACTGAAGTTTCTAATGGTTGTGTGGTTCCTGCTATAGAATGTAAGATAAAGAATTTATTATTAACCTTGTGTGTGAGTTCTTATTTATTCCTCTCCGAAATCTCATAGTTGACACGTCTGCAACAGATTCTGCCCTTGCAACCAGTGCAGACAAAGATCAGCTGGTCCATTTGTGCTGGCTGATCATGCACTGTACTGATTGCTATTCGGTCAGTGATTGAATTTGAAAAAAAAAATCCCGTAACATGACATGGTTTTGAAAGATGGACAAGTTGTTAAAAGATATTTTGCATGGTAAATGATGTTTCCTGTAAAGATCTCTTAAGAAGGAATTTGACAGTATGATTAGCAAAAGAGAATTTGGACTTTGATATTAAAATCCTGAAATCCTTTAACTTTGATGCACTTTTTTCCAAAATTTGAAACAGCACAAATCCATGACACAAAGTTTATAAATATGTTTTGTGCTGTAGATTACAGACTAAATTTAAACCTGGCGAAGTCTTGTCGACTGGATATACCCAAGTTCTGTAAGGATGTTGTTGCCGAGGCTAAAAGAGAGGAGTCAAATCTTGAATATGAAGGAAGGGTTATAAATTGTCTCAAAATACATTTTATCAAAAAGGTAAGAATATTTCCAAATAATAATATACATTTAAGCTTCCAAAATACTTTTTTTAATTTTCAAAAAGTTTTTATTTACAGAGCAACAGTTTCAGGAATGTTTTTATTTATTGGAAATATTTCTGAACCATGTTTTGCGTTTTTCTTATTTTACTGTAAGTTCAGTTGTAGTGTTTTAGTATGGCAGTCAAAAAACGACACTTAGTTGAATATTAAAATATTATAAAACACATGTTTGCCCTTTCTTGAGAGATAAAAAAATGAATAATTGTTGTCATTTCCCAGGTTTTTCTATGAAAGACATAGCATTTACATGAAGTGTTTTTCCATCAGAAACTATGTAGAAGAAAGCTGAATGATTAATTGTTGATAATCACTTAAACTTCATATTTTTGAATTAAACAAGATGTTTTATTTTGTATTTATATTGTAAATATTAAAATATTGTACTGTATTTTTTGTATTACAGGAGCTTTCAAAAGAATGTCATATAGAGATTAAGTCATTGATTAAAGACACAAAACTTGATATAAACATGGATCCTGTACTTATGCATGCTTGTGAATCACAGGTAAGTGTTTGAAAAAATTGTTAACTGTGGATTTTTATAGCTAAATAGATAATTGTTAGAAATATTCACATGGTAATATCTTAACTCAGCTAGTTGACCAGTGAATTAATTTTTTTACGGTAGTTGATTGACCAGTGAATATAATTTCTTACCTCATTTGGTTGACCAGTGAATGTAATTTCTTTCCTCAGCTGGTTGACCAGTGAATTTAATTTTTTACCGTAGTTGATTGACCAGTGAATATTATCTTTTACCTTAGTTGGTTGACCAGTGAAGGTAATCTCTTACCTCAGTTAGTTGACCAGTGAATGTTATCTCTTACCTCAGTTGGTTGACCAGTGAATGTTATCTCTTACCTCAGTTAGTTGACCAGTGAATATTATCTCTTACCTCAGTTAGTTGACCAGTGAATGTTATCTCTTACCTCAGTTAGTTGACCAGTGAATGTAATCTCTTACCTCAGTTGGTTGACCAGTGAATGTAATCTCTTACCTCAGTTGGTTGACCAGTGAATGTAATCTCTTACCTCAGTTGGTTGACCAGTGAATGTAATCTCTTACCTCAGTTGGTTGACCAGTGAATGTAATCTCTTACCCCAGTTGGTTGACCAGTGAATGTAATCTCTTACCTCAGTTGGTTGACCAGTGAATGTTATCTCTTACCTCAGTTAGTTGACCAGTGAATATTATCTCTTACCTCAGTTAGTTGACCAGTGAAGGTAATCTCTTACCTCAGTTGGTTGACCAGTGAATGTTATCTCTTACCTCAGTTGGTTGACCAGTGAATGTAATCTCTTACCTAAGTCAGTTGATCAGTGAATGTAATCTCTTACCTAAGTCAGTTGACCAGTGAATGTTATCTCTTACCTAAGCTGGTTGACCAGTGAATGTATTCTCTTACCTCAGCTGGTTGACCAGTGAATGTAATTTCTTACCCCAGTTGGTTGACAAGTGAATGTAATTTCTTACACCAGTTGGTTGACAAGTGAATGTAATCTCTTACCTCAGTTGGTTGACCAGTGAATGTTATCTCTTACCTCAGTTGGTTGACCAGTGAATGTAATCTCTTACCTCAGCTGGTTGACCAGTGAATGTAATCTCTTACCCCAGTTGGTTGACCAGTGAATGTAATCTCTTACCTCAGTTGGTTGACAAGTGAATGTAATCTCTTACCCCAATTGGTTGACCAGTGAATGTTATCTCTTACCTCATTTGATTGACCAATGAATGTAATCTCTTACCTCAGGATATTTTGAATCCTATTAAAATGTTGCTCTGAGACATATGACCCCCAACATGAGCATTATAAGGGGGTTGCGGTTTAATTTGATATGTGTCATATGCTTAAAAATATTCGGCTTTACGTTGAAGTGATTCTGATAATTAGCCATTGTGTGATTGGAGGACATAATATAAAGAAACTTATAACTTATTTATTGAATATCTATGTCATGTAATTAATTATTACTGAAGTATAAAGTTAAATGTGTTGAAATATAATTTTTTGTCAGATAAGAGCATACTGTCATCAAGAGATAGGTGACATGGAGGCAAACCAATTAAAGTTCTCTCCACATGATACTGGAGATAAAGTACAGATCTGCTTACAAGAGAAATACAAGGAAGGAAAAGTTTCACAAACATCTGTCTGTGGAAGGGTATGTTATAATGTTCATTTACTCACTTTTTCATACACAGTTTTTCACCAGTGAAGAGCTCAAGTGGTTCAGGTTTCAGACTTTTTTTACCAATTGCACCTTACAACTGTTGATTTAAATATTAAGACAAATGTTGATTTTTTGTTGTTGCAAAGTTGTTATTTTTCCTAGCTTGCAAAACGGATGTCAGCTGAACTTCCCCTGATGCATTTCTTCATAAGTAAAACATGACCTGTATACATAAAACTGTTGCATATTGGTTAGAACTTTTAACCAAATGTCTAAAATATTAGAAATCTTCGAATTATTTTGTTAATATTCATGGACAAAAAGTACTAGTTCTAGGTATGGTGAAATTTTGACATAATGTTTTTAGGACTTTATTCTGCTACTGAATGGTTAAAGTCACCAAACATGTATCAGTGATGTTTACATACCAAACTGACTTAGAAATGAAAAAATGGTTAAATGTTTTCAGGAGATAGCTAGAACAATTGAGGAGGCTCATGTTGACATTAATATAGATCCTCAGTTACATGTGGCTTGTCAGCAAGATCTAATGAGATGGTGTCATGACATTGACTCTGGAGAGGGAAAAAGTAAGTTTGAGAGATAAACTTAACATTGAAATGAAGGGATTCTAATGCATTATAGCACTTTTTATATCCTCACCATTTTTATATCCTCACCAATCACTGTGGTGGAGGCTGTACTGGAATTACTTTGTTGTGTTGGTCTGTCTGTTGGTCGAACTGGACATCTGTCTATCCATACCTCTACACTATATGTCCGCTCTGTAAATCCTATACCCCTTGAAGAATTATTTGCAATCTGGCTCATGTTCACCTGAAAAATATATGTGCAGAACCGATGCAATCACTGTGCAGACTAAAAGTCAAGGTCACCCTTGAAGGCCAAAATTCAGACAATTTTGTGTCTGCATTATAAATTTGATACTTTATGAAGGACTTTCTTCAAACTTTGCTCAAATGTTCTCCTTTAAAAATAATAATTAATTGCACTACATAAAGTTATGTGACATAGAAATGGTAGGTTCATTCTTCACCCCTGTGGCAGCTCTATTTTCTGGATTTTGAGTTCTTCTTTACTAAAATGCAACTAATATTTTGTCTGGAATATTTTGCTTAAAGCCAGTAAATCTTTCTTAGTTCTCAGGATTTTCACAAAAGTATTGCTCAGTTTTCTACAAGTTTTTTTTTATGATGATTAGCAATCTTTTTCTTTAAAATATTGGATGACGTGAGAAAATCTTAAAATTGCTTTTGAACAAACTCTCATATAACTTCCAGTATCAAAATTAAGAAATTTGTTATGATATTCAAATTTGTTAACTTTCAGAAATGTCTTGTCTGCTCACTGTATTAGAGGATTATCCAGATAAGATGAAAGCCAAGTGTAGTACACTTCTAGCACAGCGCAGAACTCTCTGGGAATATGCAGCAAAGGTAAAACTTGACATACAGAAATGGTTATTAAATCATTCTCAGTCAATAAGCTCCTTTTACATCGTGCTTTGGGTGTTGATTGAAACAGGTTGTTAAAAAGACTAGTAAAAAGTCAGTGGTTCTACTCCAATGCCCTCTGATACCTGTAATAATGTACACAGGTGTTAACGAGATCTTTCTGTCTCCCTGATGTCAGTGAATAGTTTTGAATAATTTTGAAGTGAGTGAAGGTGTGTCTCTGACCACTTGCCCCTCACAGCTGTGGGTATAAATCCCAACTGGGACTTTGGATTCTTTTATGTGAGGAAGCTATCCAGCTAGATTACTGAACATCAATGGTTCTACTCGGGTACCTGTTTGCGCCTGAAATAATGCATAAAAGGGCACCTGGGGTCTTCCTCCACCAGTAAAGCTAGAAAGTAGCTGTATGACCCATACTGGGTAGGTGTGATGTAAAACCCAACACACAAAAAAAAATTGTTGAAGTGAAAGGCAAATTTCGATGTATATATTTGTATATTTCAGTATGCTCCGGCAGAGTCCCTAAGTGACTTGAGTCAACAAGTGCTCTCATCTCCAGCGAAAAACTATTTGATGGGTGTTTTAATGACAATCATAGGAATTATATTTATAGTTGGAATTACATGTGGTAGAGTGACTAAACGTGTTACTAGGGAACAGAAAACTAAATAATTCTGATACAGCTTCTATTTATACTAGAGTGAATGATGAACATTTGTGACTAAACTACTGCAGAGATATAAAAATGGAATGAAAGTGCTATTAAATTTTATATAAACTTACAGCTAATGTGTTAACTTTTGATAATTGAGGTGATAATTTTATAACTATTCTTACAATGTCGTCATCATTCATAAAGAATTAGAATTTAGTTTTTGCAGAAATAATATTTCAGATTTTGAAGAAGAAATAAAAAGGCACTGATACATTAAATGAATGAATCTAGGTTAATTATTATACTTACAAAGTTATCATTTAAACATTTTCTCTGTGGGTGGGAACTATTATCAACCATACAACCAGTACAGCCCATTTGTGCTGCCTGATCATGGTCTGCACTTTTGGCTATACAGTCAGTGCTTTATTTTGAAAATTATACTAAATATGATGAATGGTTTTGTCCTGATTAAAAGATGGATTAGTCTATTTAGCATGGTAAGGGTTACCCGAGCATAGAACCTTTTATCACAATACATTCAACTCCTTATATATGGCAGAAATATTATAATAATTTAATTAAGCTACATAGATTGTTTAAAATGTCACAAATTATTGGCACATTGTCTTGGAAATGCATTGAGTTTCAGAATATCATTTAATCATTTTATGGACTTGTATATTTATGGATTAATTTCTAACTTTGTAAAATGTTAAAATCGAGTAGAAGTACAAGTTATATAACAATGTTCTGTTTATACCTTGAACTAACTTTCTTTAGTGTTTTAACGTTTAAACTGTGTTCATGCAATATGGAATGAGCCTTCAATAAGGAATCCCTTATTTAAATACCATACCATGTACAATGTTCTAAGTTTCTGCATGGAGCATTGATACAAAATATTACAGAAGGAATTAATATTGTCTGATACCTGTGTCAGAATATGATATGATATATGATATGTATACTCATCTACTATTCTCATCAGTAGTGTTATATTTCATGCATTTATTGACAGTTATAACACTGTTACGGCCTGTGAAAATGCTCTAAATTAATTACTGTATAAATGATATGATTACTTGATGGAATTGCAAGTGATTGAAATAAGAAATTAAT